>NW_027479207.1:0-187375 GCF_051014685.1 Ptiloglossa arizonensis | reverse complement strand
GAAAGTAGAAACCCGCCCGATTACAACGGTATGTGTATTTTTTCCCTAGCCCATTCTGGTGAAGCGTTTGGAGCAGCAGAATTGCGAAAATTTTTTGCCTTCTCAACCATTTCTTGGCTTCAAACTCCCATATCTCGCGAACGGATTGAACTAACCCAAAAATTCCTGTTGCATCTGAAAGTAGAAACTCGCCCGATTACAGCGGTATCGTGTATTTTTTCCCTAGGCCATTCTGGTTAAGCGTTTGGAGCAGCAGAATTGCGAAAAATTTGTTGTCTTCTCAACCATATCTTGGCTTCAAACTCCCATATCTCGCGAACGGATTGACCTAACCAAAAATTCCAATTGCATCTGAAAGTAGAAACTCGCCCGATTACAACGGTATGTGTATTTTTTCCCTAGGCCATTCTGGTTAAGCGTTTGGAGCAGCAGAATTGCGAAAAATTTTTTGCCTTCTCAACCATTTCTTGGCTTCAAACTCCCATATCTGGCGAACGGATTGACCTAACCCAAAAATTCCTATTGCATCTGAAAGTAGAAACTCGCCCGATTACAACGCTATGTGTATTTTTTCCCAAGGCCATTCTGGTTAAGCGTTTGGAGCAGCAGAATTGCGAAAAATTTTTTGCCTTCTCAACCATTTCTTGGCTTCAAACTCCCATATCGCGCGAACGGATTGACCTAACCCAAAAATTCCTATTGCATCTGAAAGTAGAAACCCGCCCGATTACAACGGTATGTGTATTTTTTCCCTAGGCCATTCTGGTTAAGCGTTTGGAGCAGCAGAATTGCGAAAAATTTGTTGTCTTCTCAACCATTTCTTGGCTTCAAACTCCCATATCTCGCGAACGGATTGACCTAACCCAAAAATTCCTGTTGTGTCTGAAAGTAGAAACTCGCCCGATTACAGCGGTATGTGTATTTTTTCCTTAGCCCATTCTGGTTAAGCGTTTGGAGCAGCAGAATTGCGAAAAATTTTTTGCCTTCTCAACCATTTCTTGGCTTCAAACTCCCATATCTGGCGAACGGATTGACCTAACCCAAAAATTCCAATTGCATCTGAAAGTAGAAACTCGCCCGATTACAACGGTATGTGTATTTTTTCCCTAGGCCATTCTGGTTAAGCGTTTGGAGCAGCAGAATTGCGAAAAATTTGTTGTCTTCTTAACCATTTCTTGGCTTCAAACTCCCATATCTCGCGAACGGATTGACCTAACCCAAAAATTCCTGTTGTGTCTGAAAGTAGAAACTCGCCCGATTACAGCGGTATGTGTATTTTTTCCTTAGCCCATTCTGGTTAAGCGTTTGGAGCAGCAGAATTGCGAAAAATTTGTTGTCTTCTCAACCATTTCTTAGCTTCAAACTCCCATATCTCGCGAACGGATTGACCTAACCCAAAAATTCCTATTGCATCTGAAAGTAGAAACTCGCCCGATTACAACGGTATGTGTATTTTTTCCCTAGGCCATTCTGGTTAAGCGTTTGGAGCAGCAGAATTGCGAAAAATTTTTTGCCTTCTCAACCATTTCTTGGCTTCAAACTCCCATATCTCGCGAACGGATTGAACTAACCCAAAAATTCCTATTGCATCTGAAAGTAGAAACTCGCCCGATTACAGCGGTATGTGTATTTTTTCCCTAGGCCATTCTGGTTAACCGTTTGGAGCAGCAGAATTGCGAAAAATTTATTGCCTTCTCAACCATTTCTTGGCTTCAAACTCCCATATCTCGCGAACGGATTGACCTAACCCAAAAATTCCTATTGCATCTGAAAGTAGAAACTCGCCCGATTACAACGGTATGTGTATTTTTTCCCTAGGCCATTCTGGTTAAGCGTTTGGAGCAGCAGAATTGCGAAAAATTTTTTGCCTTCTCAACCATATCTTGGCTTCAAACTCCCATATCTCGCGAACGGATTGACCTAACCCAAAAATTCCAATTGCATCTGAAAGTAGAAACTCGCCCGATTACAACGGTATGTGTATTTTTTCCCTAGGCCATTCTGGTTAAGCGTTTGGAGCAGCAGAATTGCGAAAAATTTTTTGCCTTCTCAACCATATCTTGGCTTCAAACTCCCATATCTCGCGAACGGATTGACCTAACCCAAAAATTCCTATTGCATCTGAAAGTAGAAACTCGCCCGATTACAACGGTATGTGTATTTTTTCCCAAGGCCATTCTGGTTAAGCGTTTGGAGCAGCAGAATTGCGAAAAATTTTTTGCCTTCTCAACCATTTCTTGGCTTCAAACTCCCATATCTCGTGAACGGATTGACCTAACCCAAAAATTCCTATTGCATCTGAAAGTAGAAACTCGCCCGATTACAACGGTATGTGTATTTTTTCCCTAGGCCATTCTGGTTAAGCGTTTGGAGCAGCAGAATTGCGAAAAATTTTTTGCCTTCTCAACCATTTCTTGGCTTCAAACTCCCATATCTCGCGAACGGATTGAACTAACCCAAAAATTCCTATTGCATCTGAAAGTAGAAACTCGCCCGATTACAGCGGTATGTGTATTTTTTCCCTAGGCCATTCTGGTTAACCGTTTGGAGCAGCAGAATTGCGAAAAATTTATTGCCTTCTCAACCATTTCTTGGCTTCAAACTCCCATATCTCGCGAACGGATTGACCTAACCCAAAAATTCCTATTGCATCTGAAAGTAGAAACTCGCCCGATTACAACGGTATGTGTATTTTTTCCCTAGGCCATTCTGGTTAAGCGTTTGGAGCAGCAGAATTGCGAAAAATTTTTTGCCTTCTCAACCATATCTTGGCTTCAAACTCCCATATCTCGCGAACGGATTGACCTAACCCAAAAATTCCAATTGCATCTGAAAGTAGAAACTCGCCCGATTACAACGGTATGTGTATTTTTTCCCTAGGCCATTCTGGTTAAGCGTTTGGAGCAGCAGAATTGCGAAAAATTTTTTGCCTTCTCAACCATATCTTGGCTTCAAACTCCCATATCTCGCGAACGGATTGACCTAACCCAAAAATTCCTATTGCATCTGAAAGTAGAAACTCGCCCGATTACAACGGTATGTGTATTTTTTCCCAAGGCCATTCTGGTTAAGCGTTTGGAGCAGCAGAATTGCGAAAAATTTTTTGCCTTCTCAACCATTTCTTGGCTTCAAACTCCCATATCTCGTGAACGGATTGACGTAACCCAAAAATTCCTATTGCATCTGAAAGTAGAAACCCGCCCGATTACAACGGTATGTGTATTTTTTCCCTAGGCCATTCTGGTTAAGCGTTTGGAGCAGCAGAATTGCGAAAAATTTGTTGTCTTCTCAACCATATCTTGGCTTCAAACTCCCATATCTCGCGAACGGATTGACCTAACCCAAAAATTCCAATTGCATCTGAAAGTAGAAACTCGCCCGATTACAACGGTATGTGTATTTTTTCCCTAGGCCATTCTGGTTAAGCGTTTGGAGCAGCAGAATTGCGAAAAATTTGTTGTCTTCTCAACCATATCTTGGCTTCAAACTCCCATATCTCGCGAACGGATTGACCTAACCCAAAAATTCCAATTGCATCTGAAAGTAGAAACTCGCCCGATTACAACGGTATGTGTATTTTTTCCCTAGGCCATTCTGGTTAAGCGTTTGGAGCAGCAGAATTGCGAAAAATTTGTTGTCTTCTTAACCATTTCTTGGCTTCAAACTCCCATATCTCGCGAACGGATTGACCTAACCCAAAAATTCCTGTTGTGTCTGAAAGTAGAAACTCGCCCGATTACAGCGGTATGTGTATTTTTTCCTTAGCCCATTCTGGTTAAGCGTTTGGAGCAGCAGAATTGCGAAAAATTTGTTGTCTTCTCAACCATTTCTTAGCTTCAAACTCCCATATCTCGCGAACGGATTGACCTAACCCAAAAATTCCTATTGCATCTGAAAGTAGAAACTCGCCCGATTACAACGGTATGTGTATTTTTTCCCTAGGCCATTCTGGTTAAGCGTTTGGAGCAGCAGAATTGCGAAAAATTTTTTGCCTTCTCAACCATTTCTTGGCTTCAAACTCCCATATCTCGCGAACGGATTGAACTAACCCAAAAATTCCTATTGCATCTGAAAGTAGAAACTCGCCCGATTACAGCGGTATGTGTATTTTTTCCCTAGGCCATTCTGGTTAACCGTTTGGAGCAGCAGAATTGCGAAAAATTTATTGCCTTCTCAACCATTTCTTGGCTTCAAACTCCCATATCTCGCGAACGGATTGACCTAACCCAAAAATTCCTATTGCATCTGAAAGTAGAAACTCGCCCGATTACAACGGTATGTGTATTTTTTCCCTAGGCCATTCTGGTTAAGCGTTTGGAGCAGCAGAATTGCGAAAAATTTTTTGCCTTCTCAACCATATCTTGGCTTCAAACTCCCATATCTCGCGAACGGATTGACCTAACCCAAAAATTCCAATTGCATCTGAAAGTAGAAACTCGCCCGATTACAACGGTATGTGTATTTTTTCCCTAGGCCATTCTGGTTAAGCGTTTGGAGCAGCAGAATTGCGAAAAATTTTTTGCCTTCTCAACCATATCTTGGCTTCAAACTCCCATATCTCGCGAACGGATTGACCTAACCCAAAAATTCCTATTGCATCTGAAAGTAGAAACTCGCCCGATTACAACGGTATGTGTATTTTTTCCCAAGGCCATTCTGGTTAAGCGTTTGGAGCAGCAGAATTGCGAAAAATTTTTTGCCTTCTCAACCATTTCTTGGCTTCAAACTCCCATATCTCGTGAACGGATTGACGTAACCCAAAAATTCCTATTGCATCTGAAAGTAGAAACCCGCCCGATTACAACGGTATGTGTATTTTTTCCCTAGGCCATTCTGGTTAAGCGTTTGGAGCAGCAGAATTGCGAAAAATTTGTTGTCTTCTCAACCATATCTTGGCTTCAAACTCCCATATCTCGCGAACGGATTGACCTAACCCAAAAATTCCAATTGCATCTGAAAGTAGAAACTCGCCCGATTACAACGGTATGTGTATTTTTTCCCTAGCCCATTCTGGTTAAGCGTTTGGAGCAGCAGAATTGCGAAAAATTTTTTGCCTTCTCAACCATTTCTTGGCTTCAAACTCCCATATCTCGCGAACGGATTGACCTAACCCAAAAATTCCAATTGCATCTGAAAGTAGAAACCCGCCCGATTACAACGGTATGTGTATTTTTTCCCTAGGCCATTCTGGTTAAGCGTTTGGAGCAGCAGAATTGCGAAAAATTTGTTGTCTTCTCAACCATTTCTTGGCTTCAAACTCCCATATCTCGCGAACGGATTGACCTAACCCAAAAATTCCTGTTGTGTCTGAAAGTAGAAACTCGCCCGATTACAGCGGTATGTGTATTTTTTCCTTAGCCCATTCTGGTGAAGCGTTTGGAGCAGCAGAATTGCGAAAAATTTTTTGCCTTCTCAACCATTTCTTGGCTTCAAACTCCCATATCTCGCGAACGGATTGAACTAACCCAAAAATTCCTGTTGCATCTGAAAGTAGAAACTCGCCCGATTACAGCGGTATGTGTATTTTTTCCCTAGGCCATTCTGGTTAAGCGTTTGGAGCAGCAGAATTGCGAAAAATTTGTTGTCTTCTCAACCATATCTTGGCTTCAAACTCCCATATCTCGCGAACGGATTGACCTAACCCAAAAATTCCAATTGCATCTGAAAGTAGAAACTCGCCCGATTACAACGGTATGTGTATTTTTTCCCTAGGCCATTCTGGTTAAGCGTTTGGAGCAGCAGAATTGCGAAAAATTTTTTGCCTTCTCAACCATTTCTTGGCTTCAAACTCCCATATCTGGCGAACGGATTGACCTAACCCAAAAATTCCTATTGCATCTGAAAGTAGAAACTCGCCCGATTACAACGCTATGTGTATTTTTTCCCAAGGCCATTCTGGTTAAGCGTTTGGAGCAGCAGAATTGCGAAAAATTTTTTGCCTTCTCAACCATTTCTTGGCTTCAAACTCCCATATCGCGCGAACGGATTGACCTAACCCAAAAATTCCTATTGCATCTGAAAGTAGAAACCCGCCCGATTACAACGGTATGTGTATTTTTTCCCTAGGCCATTCTGGTTAAGCGTTTGGAGCAGCAGAATTGCGAAAAATTTGTTGTCTTCTCAACCATTTCTTGGCTTCAAACTCCCATATCTCGCGAACGGATTGACCTAACCCAAAAATTCCTGTTGTGTCTGAAAGTAGAAACTCGCCCGATTACAGCGGTATGTGTATTTTTTCCTTAGCCCATTCTGGTTAAGCGTTTGGAGCAGCAGAATTGCGAAAAATTTTTTGCCTTCTCAACCATTTCTTGGCTTCAAACTCCCATATCTGGCGAACGGATTGACCTAACCCAAAAATTCCTATTGCATCTGAAAGTAGAAACTCGCCCGATTACAACGGTATGTGTATTTTTTCCCAAGGCCATTCTGGTTAAGCGTTTGGAGCAGCAGAATTGCAAAAAATTTTTTGCCTTCTCAACCATTTCTTGGCTTCAAACTCCCATATCGCGCGAACGGATTGACCTAACCCAAAAATTCCTATTGCATCTGAAAGTAGAAACCCGCCCGATTACAACGGTATGTGTATTTTTTCCCTAGGCCATTCTGGTTAAGCGTTTGGAGCAGCAGAATTGCGAAAAATTTGTTGTCTTCTCAACCATTTCTTGGCTTCAAACTCCCATATCTCGCGAACGGATTGACCTAACCCAAAAATTCCTGTTGTGTCTGAAAGTAGAAACTCGCCCGATTACAGCGGTATGTGTATTTTTTCCCAAGGCCATTCTGGTTAAGCGTTTGGAGCAGCAGAATTGCAAAAAATTTTTTGCCTTCTCAACCATTTCTTGGCTTCAAACTCCCATATCGCGCGAACGGATTGACCTAACCCAAAAATTCCTATTGCATCTGAAAGTAGAAACCCGCCCGATTACAACGGTATGTGTATTTTTTCCCTAGGCCATTCTGGTTAAGCGTTTGGAGCAGCAGAATTGCGAAAAATTTGTTGTCTTCTCAACCATTTCTTGGCTTCAAACTCCCATATCTCGCGAACGGATTGACCTAACCCAAAAATTCCTGTTGTGTCTGAAAGTAGAAACTCGCCCGATTACAGCGGTATGTGTATTTTTTCCTTAGCCCATTCTGGTGAAGCGTTTGGAGCAGCAGAATTGCGAAAAATTTTTTGCCTTCTCAACCATTTCTTGGCTTCAAACTCCCATATCTCGCGAACGGATTGACCTAACCCAAAAATTCCTATTGCATCTGAAAGTAGAAACCCGCCCGATTACAACGGTATGTGTATTTTTTCCCTAGGCCATTCTGGTTAAGCGTTTGGAGCAGCAGAATTGCGAAAAATTTGTTGTCTTCTCAACCATTTCTTGGCTTCAAACTCCCATATCTCGCGAACGGATTGACCTAACCCAAAAATTCCTGTTGTGTCTGAAAGTAGAAACTCGCCCGATTACAGCGGTATGTGTATTTTTTCCTTAGCCCATTCTGGTTAAGCGTTTGGAGCAGCAGAATTACGAAAAATTTGTTGTCTTCTCAACCATTTCTTAGCTTCAAACTCCCATATCTCGCGAACGGATTGACCTAACCCAAAAATTCCTATTGCATCTGAAAGTAGAAACTCGCCCGATTACAACGGTATGTGTATTTTTTCCCAAGGCCATTCTGGTTAAGCGTTTGGAGCAGCAGAATTGCGAAAAATTTTTTGCCTTCTCAACCATTTCTTGGCTTCAAACTCCCATATCTCGCGAACGGATTGACGTAACCCAAAAATTCCTATTGCATCTGAAAGTAGAAACCCGCCCGATTACAACGGTATGTGTATTTTTTCCCTAGGCCATTCTGGTTAAGCGTTTGGAGCAGCAGAATTGCGAAAAATTTGTTGTCTTCTCAACCATATCTTGGCTTCAAACTCCCATATCTCGCGAACGGATTGACCTAACCCAAAAATTCCAATTGCATCTGAAAGTAGAAACTCGCCCGATTACAACGGTATGTGTATTTTTTCCCTAGCCCATTCTGGTTAAGCGTTTGGAGCAGCAGAATTGCGAAAAATTTTTTGCCTTCTCAACCATTTCTTGGCTTCAAACTCCCATATCTCGCGAACGGATTGACCTAACCCAAAAATTCCAATTGCATCTGAAAGTAGAAACTCGCCCGATTACAACGGTATGTGTATTTTTTCCCTAGGCCATTCTGGTTAAGCGTTTGGAGCAGCAGAATTGCGAAAAATTTTTTGCCTTCTCAACCATTTCTTGGCTTCAAACTCCCATATCTCGCGAACGGATTGACCTAACCCAAAAATTCCTGTTGTGTCTGAAAGTAGAAACTCGCCCGATTACAGCGGTATGTGTATTTTTTCCTTAGCCCATTCTGGTTAAGCGTTTGGAGCAGCAGAATTGCGAAAAATTTGTTGTCTTCTCAACCATTTCTTAGCTTCAAACTCCCATATCTCGCGAACGGATTGACCTAACCCAAAAATTCCTATTGCATCTGAAAGTAGAAACTCGCCCGATTACAACGGTATGTGTATTTTTTCCCTAGGCCATTCTGGTTAAGCGTTTGGAGCAGCAGAATTGCGAAAAATTTTTTGCCTTCTCAACCATTTCTTGGCTTCAAACTCCCATATCTCGCGAACGGATTGAACTAACCCAAAAATTCCTATTGCATCTGAAAGTAGAAACTCGCCCGATTACAGCGGTATGTGTATTTTTTCCCTAGGCCATTCTGGTTAACCGTTTGGAGCAGCAGAATTGCGAAAAATTTATTGCCTTCTCAACCATTTCTTGGCTTCAAACTCCCATATCTCGCGAACGGATTGACCTAACCCAAAAATTCCTATTGCATCTGAAAGTAGAAACTCGCCCGATTACAACGGTATGTGTATTTTTTCCCTAGGCCATTCTGGTTAAGCGTTTGGAGCAGCAGAATTGCGAAAAATTTTTTGCCTTCTCAACCATATCTTGGCTTCAAACTCCCATATCTCGCGAACGGATTGACCTAACCCAAAAATTCCAATTGCATCTGAAAGTAGAAACTCGCCCGATTACAACGGTATGTGTATTTTTTCCCTAGGCCATTCTGGTTAAGCGTTTGGAGCAGCAGAATTGCGAAAAATTTTTTGCCTTCTCAACCATATCTTGGCTTCAAACTCCCATATCTCGCGAACGGATTGACCTAACCCAAAAATTCCTATTGCATCTGAAAGTAGAAACTCGCCCGATTACAACGGTATGTGTATTTTTTCCCAAGGCCATTCTGGTTAAGCGTTTGGAGCAGCAGAATTGCGAAAAATTTTTTGCCTTCTCAACCATTTCTTGGCTTCAAACTCCCATATCTCGTGAACGGATTGACGTAACCCAAAAATTCCTATTGCATCTGAAAGTAGAAACCCGCCCGATTACAACGGTATGTGTATTTTTTCCCTAGGCCATTCTGGTTAAGCGTTTGGAGCAGCAGAATTGCGAAAAATTTGTTGTCTTCTCAACCATATCTTGGCTTCAAACTCCCATATCTCGCGAACGGATTGACCTAACCCAAAAATTCCAATTGCATCTGAAAGTAGAAACTCGCCCGATTACAACGGTATGTGTATTTTTTCCCTAGGCCATTCTGGTTAAGCGTTTGGAGCAGCAGAATTGCGAAAAATTTGTTGTCTTCTCAACCATATCTTGGCTTCAAACTCCCATATCTCGCGAACGGATTGACCTAACCCAAAAATTCCAATTGCATCTGAAAGTAGAAACTCGCCCGATTACAACGGTATGTGTATTTTTTCCCTAGGCCATTCTGGTTAAGCGTTTGGAGCAGCAGAATTGCGAAAAATTTGTTGTCTTCTTAACCATTTCTTGGCTTCAAACTCCCATATCTCGCGAACGGATTGACCTAACCCAAAAATTCCTGTTGTGTCTGAAAGTAGAAACTCGCCCGATTACAGCGGTATGTGTATTTTTTCCTTAGCCCATTCTGGTTAAGCGTTTGGAGCAGCAGAATTGCGAAAAATTTGTTGTCTTCTCAACCATTTCTTAGCTTCAAACTCCCATATCTCGCGAACGGATTGACCTAACCCAAAAATTCCTATTGCATCTGAAAGTAGAAACTCGCCCGATTACAACGGTATGTGTATTTTTTCCCTAGGCCATTCTGGTTAAGCGTTTGGAGCAGCAGAATTGCGAAAAATTTTTTGCCTTCTCAACCATTTCTTGGCTTCAAACTCCCATATCTCGCGAACGGATTGAACTAACCCAAAAATTCCTATTGCATCTGAAAGTAGAAACTCGCCCGATTACAGCGGTATGTGTATTTTTTCCCTAGGCCATTCTGGTTAACCGTTTGGAGCAGCAGAATTGCGAAAAATTTATTGCCTTCTCAACCATTTCTTGGCTTCAAACTCCCATATCTCGCGAACGGATTGACCTAACCCAAAAATTCCTATTGCATCTGAAAGTAGAAACTCGCCCGATTACAACGGTATGTGTATTTTTTCCCTAGGCCATTCTGGTTAAGCGTTTGGAGCAGCAGAATTGCGAAAAATTTTTTGCCTTCTCAACCATATCTTGGCTTCAAACTCCCATATCTCGCGAACGGATTGACCTAACCCAAAAATTCCAATTGCATCTGAAAGTAGAAACTCGCCCGATTACAACGGTATGTGTATTTTTTCCCTAGGCCATTCTGGTTAAGCGTTTGGAGCAGCAGAATTGCGAAAAATTTTTTGCCTTCTCAACCATATCTTGGCTTCAAACTCCCATATCTCGCGAACGGATTGACCTAACCCAAAAATTCCTATTGCATCTGAAAGTAGAAACTCGCCCGATTACAACGGTATGTGTATTTTTTCCCAAGGCCATTCTGGTTAAGCGTTTGGAGCAGCAGAATTGCGAAAAATTTTTTGCCTTCTCAACCATTTCTTGGCTTCAAACTCCCATATCTCGTGAACGGATTGACCTAACCCAAAAATTCCTATTGCATCTGAAAGTAGAAACTCGCCCGATTACAACGGTATGTGTATTTTTTCCCTAGGCCATTCTGGTTAAGCGTTTGGAGCAGCAGAATTGCGAAAAATTTTTTGCCTTCTCAACCATTTCTTGGCTTCAAACTCCCATATCTCGCGAACGGATTGAACTAACCCAAAAATTCCTATTGCATCTGAAAGTAGAAACTCGCCCGATTACAGCGGTATGTGTATTTTTTCCCTAGGCCATTCTGGTTAACCGTTTGGAGCAGCAGAATTGCGAAAAATTTATTGCCTTCTCAACCATTTCTTGGCTTCAAACTCCCATATCTCGCGAACGGATTGACCTAACCCAAAAATTCCTATTGCATCTGAAAGTAGAAACTCGCCCGATTACAACGGTATGTGTATTTTTTCCCTAGGCCATTCTGGTTAAGCGTTTGGAGCAGCAGAATTGCGAAAAATTTTTTGCCTTCTCAACCATATCTTGGCTTCAAACTCCCATATCTCGCGAACGGATTGACCTAACCCAAAAATTCCAATTGCATCTGAAAGTAGAAACTCGCCCGATTACAACGGTATGTGTATTTTTTCCCTAGGCCATTCTGGTTAAGCGTTTGGAGCAGCAGAATTGCGAAAAATTTTTTGCCTTCTCAACCATATCTTGGCTTCAAACTCCCATATCTCGCGAACGGATTGACCTAACCCAAAAATTCCTATTGCATCTGAAAGTAGAAACTCGCCCGATTACAACGGTATGTGTATTTTTTCCCAAGGCCATTCTGGTTAAGCGTTTGGAGCAGCAGAATTGCGAAAAATTTTTTGCCTTCTCAACCATTTCTTGGCTTCAAACTCCCATATCTCGTGAACGGATTGACGTAACCCAAAAATTCCTATTGCATCTGAAAGTAGAAACCCGCCCGATTACAACGGTATGTGTATTTTTTCCCTAGGCCATTCTGGTTAAGCGTTTGGAGCAGCAGAATTGCGAAAAATTTGTTGTCTTCTCAACCATATCTTGGCTTCAAACTCCCATATCTCGCGAACGGATTGACCTAACCCAAAAATTCCAATTGCATCTGAAAGTAGAAACTCGCCCGATTACAACGGTATGTGTATTTTTTCCCTAGGCCATTCTGGTTAAGCGTTTGGAGCAGCAGAATTGCGAAAAATTTGTTGTCTTCTCAACCATATCTTGGCTTCAAACTCCCATATCTCGCGAACGGATTGACCTAACCCAAAAATTCCAATTGCATCTGAAAGTAGAAACTCGCCCGATTACAACGGTATGTGTATTTTTTCCCTAGGCCATTCTGGTTAAGCGTTTGGAGCAGCAGAATTGCGAAAAATTTGTTGTCTTCTTAACCATTTCTTGGCTTCAAACTCCCATATCTCGCGAACGGATTGACCTAACCCAAAAATTCCTGTTGTGTCTGAAAGTAGAAACTCGCCCGATTACAGCGGTATGTGTATTTTTTCCTTAGCCCATTCTGGTTAAGCGTTTGGAGCAGCAGAATTGCGAAAAATTTGTTGTCTTCTCAACCATTTCTTAGCTTCAAACTCCCATATCTCGCGAACGGATTGACCTAACCCAAAAATTCCTATTGCATCTGAAAGTAGAAACTCGCCCGATTACAACGGTATGTGTATTTTTTCCCTAGGCCATTCTGGTTAAGCGTTTGGAGCAGCAGAATTGCGAAAAATTTTTTGCCTTCTCAACCATTTCTTGGCTTCAAACTCCCATATCTCGCGAACGGATTGAACTAACCCAAAAATTCCTATTGCATCTGAAAGTAGAAACTCGCCCGATTACAGCGGTATGTGTATTTTTTCCCTAGGCCATTCTGGTTAACCGTTTGGAGCAGCAGAATTGCGAAAAATTTATTGCCTTCTCAACCATTTCTTGGCTTCAAACTCCCATATCTCGCGAACGGATTGACCTAACCCAAAAATTCCTATTGCATCTGAAAGTAGAAACTCGCCCGATTACAACGGTATGTGTATTTTTTCCCTAGGCCATTCTGGTTAAGCGTTTGGAGCAGCAGAATTGCGAAAAATTTTTTGCCTTCTCAACCATATCTTGGCTTCAAACTCCCATATCTCGCGAACGGATTGACCTAACCCAAAAATTCCAATTGCATCTGAAAGTAGAAACTCGCCCGATTACAACGGTATGTGTATTTTTTCCCTAGGCCATTCTGGTTAAGCGTTTGGAGCAGCAGAATTGCGAAAAATTTTTTGCCTTCTCAACCATATCTTGGCTTCAAACTCCCATATCTCGCGAACGGATTGACCTAACCCAAAAATTCCTATTGCATCTGAAAGTAGAAACTCGCCCGATTACAACGGTATGTGTATTTTTTCCCAAGGCCATTCTGGTTAAGCGTTTGGAGCAGCAGAATTGCGAAAAATTTTTTGCCTTCTCAACCATTTCTTGGCTTCAAACTCCCATATCTCGTGAACGGATTGACGTAACCCAAAAATTCCTATTGCATCTGAAAGTAGAAACCCGCCCGATTACAACGGTATGTGTATTTTTTCCCTAGGCCATTCTGGTTAAGCGTTTGGAGCAGCAGAATTGCGAAAAATTTGTTGTCTTCTCAACCATATCTTGGCTTCAAACTCCCATATCTCGCGAACGGATTGACCTAACCCAAAAATTCCAATTGCATCTGAAAGTAGAAACTCGCCCGATTACAACGGTATGTGTATTTTTTCCCTAGCCCATTCTGGTTAAGCGTTTGGAGCAGCAGAATTGCGAAAAATTTTTTGCCTTCTCAACCATTTCTTGGCTTCAAACTCCCATATCTCGCGAACGGATTGACCTAACCCAAAAATTCCAATTGCATCTGAAAGTAGAAACCCGCCCGATTACAACGGTATGTGTATTTTTTCCCTAGGCCATTCTGGTTAAGCGTTTGGAGCAGCAGAATTGCGAAAAATTTGTTGTCTTCTCAACCATTTCTTGGCTTCAAACTCCCATATCTCGCGAACGGATTGACCTAACCCAAAAATTCCTGTTGTGTCTGAAAGTAGAAACTCGCCCGATTACAGCGGTATGTGTATTTTTTCCTTAGCCCATTCTGGTGAAGCGTTTGGAGCAGCAGAATTGCGAAAAATTTTTTGCCTTCTCAACCATTTCTTGGCTTCAAACTCCCATATCTCGCGAACGGATTGAACTAACCCAAAAATTCCTGTTGCATCTGAAAGTAGAAACTCGCCCGATTACAGCGGTATGTGTATTTTTTCCCTAGGCCATTCTGGTTAAGCGTTTGGAGCAGCAGAATTGCGAAAAATTTGTTGTCTTCTCAACCATATCTTGGCTTCAAACTCCCATATCTCGCGAACGGATTGACCTAACCCAAAAATTCCAATTGCATCTGAAAGTAGAAACTCGCCCGATTACAACGGTATGTGTATTTTTTCCCTAGGCCATTCTGGTTAAGCGTTTGGAGCAGCAGAATTGCGAAAAATTTTTTGCCTTCTCAACCATTTCTTGGCTTCAAACTCCCATATCTGGCGAACGGATTGACCTAACCCAAAAATTCCTATTGCATCTGAAAGTAGAATCTCGCCCGATTACAACGCTATGTGTATTTTTTCCCAAGGCCATTCTGGTTAAGCGTTTGGAGCAGCAGAATTGCGAAAAATTTTTTGCCTTCTCAACCATTTCTTGGCTTCAAACTCCCATATCGCGCGAACGGATTGACCTAACCCAAAAATTCCTATTGCATCTGAAAGTAGAAACCCGCCCGATTACAACGGTATGTGTATTTTTTCCCTAGGCCATTCTGGTTAAGCGTTTGGAGCAGCAGAATTGCGAAAAATTTGTTGTCTTCTCAACCATTTCTTGGCTTCAAACTCCCATATCTCGCGAACGGATTGACCTAACCCAAAAATTCCTGTTGTGTCTGAAAGTAGAAACTCGCCCGATTACAGCGGTATGTGTATTTTTTCCTTAGCCCATTCTGGTTAAGCGTTTGGAGCAGCAGAATTGCGAAAAATTTTTTGCCTTCTCAACCATTTCTTGGCTTCAAACTCCCATATCTGGCGAACGGATTGACCTAACCCAAAAATTCCTATTGCATCTGAAAGTAGAAACTCGCCCGATTACAACGGTATGTGTATTTTTTCCCAAGGCCATTCTGGTTAAGCGTTTGGAGCAGCAGAATTGCAAAAAATTTTTTGCCTTCTCAACCATTTCTTGGCTTCAAACTCCCATATCGCGCGAACGGATTGACCTAACCCAAAAATTCCTATTGCATCTGAAAGTAGAAACCCGCCCGATTACAACGGTATGTGTATTTTTTCCCTAGGCCATTCTGGTTAAGCGTTTGGAGCAGCAGAATTGCGAAAAATTTGTTGTCTTCTCAACCATTTCTTGGCTTCAAACTCCCATATCTCGCGAACGGATTGACCTAACCCAAAAATTCCTGTTGTGTCTGAAAGTAGAAACTCGCCCGATTACAGCGGTATGTGTATTTTTTCCCAAGGCCATTCTGGTTAAGCGTTTGGAGCAGCAGAATTGCAAAAAATTTTTTGCCTTCTCAACCATTTCTTGGCTTCAAACTCCCATATCGCGCGAACGGATTGACCTAACCCAAAAATTCCTATTGCATCTGAAAGTAGAAACCCGCCCGATTACAACGGTATGTGTATTTTTTCCCTAGGCCATTCTGGTTAAGCGTTTGGAGCAGCAGAATTGCGAAAAATTTGTTGTCTTCTCAACCATTTCTTGGCTTCAAACTCCCATATCTCGCGAACGGATTGACCTAACCCAAAAATTCCTGTTGTGTCTGAAAGTAGAAACTCGCCCGATTACAGCGGTATGTGTATTTTTTCCTTAGCCCATTCTGGTGAAGCGTTTGGAGCAGCAGAATTGCGAAAAATTTTTTGCCTTCTCAACCATTTCTTGGCTTCAAACTCCCATATCTCGCGAACGGATTGACCTAACCCAAAAATTCCTATTGCATCTGAAAGTAGAAACCCGCCCGATTACAACGGTATGTGTATTTTTTCCCTAGGCCATTCTGGTTAAGCGTTTGGAGCAGCAGAATTGCGAAAAATTTGTTGTCTTCTCAACCATTTCTTGGCTTCAAACTCCCATATCTCGCGAACGGATTGACCTAACCCAAAAATTCCTGTTGTGTCTGAAAGTAGAAACTCGCCCGATTACAGCGGTATGTGTATTTTTTCCTTAGCCCATTCTGGTTAAGCGTTTGGAGCAGCAGAATTACGAAAAATTTGTTGTCTTCTCAACCATTTCTTAGCTTCAAACTCCCATATCTCGCGAACGGATTGACCTAACCCAAAAATTCCTATTGCATCTGAAAGTAGAAACTCGCCCGATTACAACGGTATGTGTATTTTTTCCCAAGGCCATTCTGGTTAAGCGTTTGGAGCAGCAGAATTGCGAAAAATTTTTTGCCTTCTCAACCATTTCTTGGCTTCAAACTCCCATATCTCGCGAACGGATTGACGTAACCCAAAAATTCCTATTGCATCTGAAAGTAGAAACCCGCCCGATTACAACGGTATGTGTATTTTTTCCCTAGGCCATTCTGGTTAAGCGTTTGGAGCAGCAGAATTGCGAAAAATTTGTTGTCTTCTCAACCATATCTTGGCTTCAAACTCCCATATCTCGCGAACGGATTGACCTAACCCAAAAATTCCAATTGCATCTGAAAGTAGAAACTCGCCCGATTACAACGGTATGTGTATTTTTTCCCTAGCCCATTCTGGTTAAGCGTTTGGAGCAGCAGAATTGCGAAAAATTTTTTGCCTTCTCAACCATTTCTTGGCTTCAAACTCCCATATCTCGCGAACGGATTGACCTAACCCAAAAATTCCAATTGCATCTGAAAGTAGAAACTCGCCCGATTACAACGGTATGTGTATTTTTTCCCTAGGCCATTCTGGTTAAGCGTTTGGAGCAGCAGAATTGCGAAAAATTTTTTGCCTTCTCAACCATTTCTTGGCTTCAAACTCCCATATCTGGCGAACGGATTGACCTAACCCAAAAATTCCTATTGCATCTGAAAGTAGAAACTCGCCCGATTACAACGGTATGTGTATTTTTTCCCAAGGCCAATCTGGTTAAGCGTTTGGAGCAGCAGAATTGCGAAAAATTTTTTGCCTTCTCAACCATTTCTTGGCTTCAAACTCCCATATCGCGCGAACGGATTGACCTAACCCAAAAATTCCTATTGCATCTGAAAGTAGAAACCCGCCCGATTACAACGGTATGTGTATTTTTTCCCTAGGCCATTCTGGTTAAGCGTTTGGAGCAGCAGAATTGCGAAAAATTTGTTGTCTTCTCAACCATTTCTTGGCTTCAAGCTCCCATATCTCGCGAACGGATTGACCTAACCCAAAAATTCCTGTTGTGTCTGAAAGTAGAAACTCGTCCGATTACAGCGGTATGTGTATTTTTTCCTTAGCCCATTCTGGTGAAGCGTTTGGAGCAGCAGAATTGCGAAAAATTTTTTGCCTTCTCAACCATTTCTTGGCTTCAAACTCCCATATCTCGCTAACGGATTGACCTAACCCAAGAATTCCTATTGCTTCTGAAAGTCGAAACTCGCCCGATTACAACGGTATGTGTATTTTTTCCTTAGCCCATTCTGGTTAAGCGTTTGGAGCAGCAGAATTGCGAAAAATTTTTTGCCTTCTCTCCCATTTCTTGGCTTCAAACTCCCATATCTCGCGAACGGATTGACCTAACCCAAAAATTCCTATTGCATCTGAAAGTAGAAACCCGCCCGATTACAACGGTATGTGTATTTTTTCCCTAGGCCATTCTGGTTAAGCGTTTGGAGCAGCAGAATTGCGAAAAATTTGTTGTCTTCTCAACCATTTCTTGGCTTCAAACTCCCATATCTCGCGAACGGATTGACCTAACCCAATAATTCCTGTTGTGTCTGAAAGTAGAAACTCGCCCGATTACAGCGGTATGTGTATTTTTTCCTTAGCCCATTCTGGTTAAGCGTTTGGAGCAGCAGAATTGCGAAAAATTTGTTGTCTTCTCAACCATTTCTTAGCTTCAAACTCCCATATCTCGCGAACGGATTGACCTAACCCAAAAATTCCTATTGCATCTGAAAGTAGAAACTCGCCCGATTACAACGGTATGTGTATTTTTTCCCTAGGCCATTCTGGTTAAGCGTTTGGAGCAGCAGAATTGCGAAAAATTTTTTGCCTTCTCAACCATTTCTTGGCTTCAAACTCCCATATCTCGCGAACGGATTGAACTAACCCAAAAATTCCTATTGCATCTGAAAGTAGAAACTCGCCCGATTACAGCGGTATGTGTATTTTTTCCCTAGGCCATTCTGGTTAACCGTTTGGAGCAGCAGAATTGCGAAAAATTTATTGCCTTCTCAACCATTTCTTGGCTTCAAACTCCCATATCTCGCGAACGGATTGACCTAACCCAAAAATTCCTATTGCATCTGAAAGTAGAAACTCGCCCGATTACAACGGTATGTGTATTTTTTCCCTAGGCCATTCTGGTTAAGCGTTTGGAGCAGCAGAATTGCGAAAAATTTTTTGCCTTCTCAACCATATCTTGGCTTCAAACTCCCATATCTCGCGAACGGATTGACCTAACCCAAAAATTCCAATTGCATCTGAAAGTAGAAACTCGCCCGATTACAACGGTATGTGTATTTTTTCCCTAGGCCATTCTGGTTAAGCGTTTGGAGCAGCAGAATTGCGAAAAATTTTTTGCCTTCTCAACCATTTCTTGGCTTCAAACTCCCATATCTCGCGAACGGATTGACCTAACCCAAAAATTCATATTGCATCTGAAAGTAGAAACTCGCCCGATTACAACGGTATGTGTATTTTTTCCCAAGGCCATTCTGGTTAAGCGTTTGGAGCAGCAGAATTGCGAAAAATTTTTTGCCTTCTCAACCATTTCTTGGCTTCAAACTCCCATATCTCGCGAACGGATTGACGTAACCCAAAAATTCCTATTGCATCTGAAAGTAGAAACCTGCCCGATTACAACGGTATGTGTATTTTTTCCCTAGGCCATTCTGGTTAAGCGTTTGGAGCAGCAGAATTGCGAAAAATTTGTTGTCTTCTCAACCATATCTTGGCTTCAAACTCCCATATCTCGCGAACGGATTGACCTAACCCAAAAATTCCAATTGCATCTGAAAGTAGAAACTCGCCCGATTACAACGGTATGTGTATTTTTTCCCTAGCCCATTCTGGTTAAGCGTTTGGAGCAGCAGAATTGCGAAAAATTTTTTGCCTTCTCAACCATTTCTTGGCTTCAAACTCCCATATCTCGCGAACGGATTGACCTAACCCAAAAATTCCAATTGCATCTGAAAGTAGAAACTCGCCCGATTACAACGGTATGTGTATTTTTTCCCTAGGCCATTCTGGTTAAGCGTTTGGAGCAGCAGAATTGCGAAAAATTTTTTGCCTTCTCAACCATTTCTTGGCTTCAAACTCCCATATCGCGCGAACGGATTGACCTAACCCAAAAATTCCTATTGCATCTGAAAGTAGAAACCCGCCCGATTACAACGGTGTGTGTATTTTTTCCCTAGGCCATTCTGGTTAAGCGTTTGGAGCAGCAGAATTGCGAAAAATTTGTTGTCTTCTCAACCATTTCTTGGCTTCAAACTCCCATATCTCGCGAACGGATTGACCTAACCCAAATATTCCTGTTGTGTCTGAAAGTAGAAACTCGCCCGATTACAGCGGTATGTGTATTTTTTCCTTAGCCCATTCTGGTGAAGCGTTTGGAGCAGCAGAATTGCGAAAAATTTTTTGCCTTCTCAACCATTTCTTGGCTTCAAACTCCCATATCTCGCGAACGGATTGAACTAACCCAAAAATTCCTGTTGCATCTGAAAGTAGAAACTCGCCCGATTACAGCGGTATGTGTATTTTTTCCCTAGGCCATTCTGGTTAAGCGTTTGGAGCAGCAGAATTGCGAAAAATTTATAGCCTTCTCAACCATTTCTTGGCTTCAAACTCCCATATCTCGCGAACGGATTGACCTAACCCAAAAATTCCTATTGCATCTGAAAGTAGAAACCCGCCCGATTACAACGGTATGTGTATTTTTTCCCTAGGCCATTCTGGTTAAGCGTTTGGAGCAGCAGAATTGCGAAAAATTTGTTGTCTTCTCAACCATTTCTTGGCTTCAAACTCCCATATCTCGCGAACGGATTGACCTAACCCAAAAATTCCTGTTGTGTCTGAAAGTAGAAACTCGCCCGATTACAGCGGTATGTGTATTTTTTCCTTAGCCCATTCTGGTTAAGCGTTTGGAGCAGCAGAATTACGAAAAATTTGTTGTCTTCTCAACCATTTCTTAGCTTCAAACTCCCATATCTCGCGAACGGATTGACCTAACCCAAAAATTCCTATTGCATCTGAAAGTAGAAACTCGCCCGATTACAACGGTATGTGTATTTTTTCCCAAGGCCATTCTGGTTAAGCGTTTGGAGCAGCAGAATTGCGAAAAATTTTTTGCCTTCTCAACCATTTCTTGGCTTCAAACTCCCATATCTCGCGAACGGATTGACGTAACCCAAAAATTCCTATTGCATCTGAAAGTAGAAACCCGCCCGATTACAACGGTATGTGTATTTTTTCCCTAGGCCATTCTGGTTAAGCGTTTGGAGCAGCAGAATTGCGAAAAATTTTTTGCCTTCTCAACCATTTCTTGGCTTCAAACTCCCATATCTGGCGAACGGATTGACCTAACCCAAAAATTCCTATTGCATCTGAAAGTAGAAACTCCCCCGATTACAACGGTATGTGTATTTTTTCCCAAGGCCATTCTGGTTAAGCGTTTGGAGCAGCAGAATTGCGAAAAATTTTTTGCCTTCTCAACCATTTCTTGGCTTCAAACTCCCATATCGCGCGAACGGATTGACCTAACCCAAAAATTCCTATTGCATCTGAAAGTAGAAACCCGCCCGATTACAACGGTATGTGTATTTTTTCCCTAGGCCATTCTGGTTAAGCGTTTGGAGCAGCAGAATTGCGAAAAATTTGTTGTCTTCTCAACCATTTCTTGGCTTCAAACTCCCATATTTGGCGAACGGATTGACCTAACCCAAAAATTCCTATTGCATCTGAAAGTAGAAACTCGCCCGATTACAACGGTATGTGTATTTTTTCCCAAGGCCATTCTGGTTAAGCGTTTGGAGCAGCAGAATTGCGAAAAATTTTTTGCCTTCTCAACCATTTCTTGGCTTCAAACTCCCATATCGCGCGAACGGATTGACCTAACCCAAAAATTCCTATTGCATCTGAAAGTAGAAACCCGCCCGATTACAACGGTGTGTGTATTTTTTCCCTAGGCCATTCTGGTTAAGCGTTTGGAGCAGCAGAATTGCGAAAAATTTGTTGTCTTCTCAACCATTTCTTGGCTTCAAACTCCCATATCTCGCGAACGGATTGACCTAACCCAAAAATTCCTGTTGTGTCTGAAAGTAGAAACTCGCCCGATTACAGCGGTATGTGTATTTTTTCCTTAGCCCATTCTGGTGAAGCGTTTGGAGCAGCAGAATTGCGAAAAATTTTTTGCCTTCTCAACCATTTCTTGGCTTCAAACTCCCATATCTCGCGAACGGATTGAACTAACCCAAAAATTCCTGTTGCATCTGAAAGTAGAAACTCGCCCGATTACAGCGGTATGTGTATTTTTTCCCTAGGCCATTCTGGTTAAGCGTTTGGAGCAGCAGAATTGCGAAAAATTTATAGCCTTCTCAACCATTTCTTGGCTTCAAACTCCCATATCTCGCGAACGGATTGACCTAACCCAAAAATTCCTATTGCATCTGAAAGTAGAAACCCGCCCGATTACAACGGTATGTGTATTTTTTCCCTAGGCCATTCTGGTTAAGCGTTTGGAGCAGCAGAATTGCGAAAAATTTGTTGTCTTCTCAACCATTTCTTGGCTTCAAACTCCCATATCTCGCGAACGGATTGACCTAACCCAAAAATTCCTGTTGTGTCTGAAAGTAGAAACTCGCCCGATTACAGCGGTATGTGTATTTTTTCCTTAGCCCATTCTGGTTAAGCGTTTGGAGCAGCAGAATTACGAAAAATTTGTTGTCTTCTCAACCATTTCTTAGCTTCAAACTCCCATATCTCGCGAACGGATTGACCTAACCCAAAAATTCCTATTGCATCTGAAAGTAGAAACTCGCCCGATTACAACGGTATGTGTATTTTTTCCCAAGGCCATTCTGGTTAAGCGTTTGGAGCAGCAGAATTGCGAAAAATTTTTTGCCTTCTCAACCATTTCTTGGCTTCAAACTCCCATATCTCGCGAACGGATTGACGTAACCCAAAAATTCCTATTGCATCTGAAAGTAGAAACCCGCCCGATTACAACGGTATGTGTATTTTTTCCCTAGGCCATTCTGGTTAAGCGTTTGGAGCAGCAGAATTGCGAAAAATTTGTTGTCTTCTCAACCATATCTTGGCTTCAAACTCCCATATCTCGCGAACGGATTGACCTAACCCAAAAATTCCAATTGCATCTGAAAGTAGAAACTCGCCCGATTACAACGGTATGTGTATTTTTTCCCTAGCCCATTCTGGTTAAGCGTTTGGAGCAGCAGAATTGCGAAAAATTTTTTGCCTTCTCAACCATTTCTTGGCTTCAAACTCCCATATCTCGCGAACGGATTGACCTAACCCAAAAATTCCAATTGCATCTGAAAGTAGAAACTCGCCCGATTACAACGGTATGTGTATTTTTTCCCTAGGCCATTCTGGTTAAGCGTTTGGAGCAGCAGAATTGCGAAAAATTTTTTGCCTTCTCAACCATTTCTTGGCTTCAAACTCCCATATCGCGCGAACGGATTGACCTAACCCAAAAATTCCTATTGCATCTGAAAGTAGAAACCCGCCCGATTACAACGGTGTGTGTATTTTTTCCCTAGGCCATTCTGGTTAAGCGTTTGGAGCAGCAGAATTGCGAAAAATTTGTTGTCTTCTCAACCATTTCTTGGCTTCAAACTCCCATATCTCGCGAACGGATTGACCTAACCCAAAAATTCCTGTTGTGTCTGAAAGTAGAAACTCGCCCGATTACAGCGGTATGTGTATTTTTTCCTTAGCCCATTCTGGTGAAGCGTTTGGAGCAGCAGAATTGCGAAAAATTTTTTGCCTTCTCAACCATTTCTTGGCTTCAAACTCCCATATCTCGCGAACGGATTGAACTAACCCAAAAATTCCTGTTGCATCTGAAAGTAGAAACTCGCCCGATTACAGCGGTATGTGTATTTTTTCCCTAGGCCATTCTGGTTAAGCGTTTGGAGCAGCAGAATTGCGAAAAATTTATAGCCTTCTCAACCATTTCTTGGCTTCAAACTCCCATATCTCGCGAACGGATTGACCTAACCCAAAAATTCCTATTGCATCTGAAAGTAGAAACCCGCCCGATTACAACGGTATGTGTATTTTTTCCCTAGGCCATTCTGGTTAAGCGTTTGGAGCAGCAGAATTGCGAAAAATTTGTTGTCTTCTCAACCATTTCTTGGCTTCAAACTCCCATATCTCGCGAACGGATTGACCTAACCCAAAAATTCCTGTTGTGTCTGAAAGTAGAAACTCGCCCGATTACAGCGGTATGTGTATTTTTTCCTTAGCCCATTCTGGTTAAGCGTTTGGAGCAGCAGAATTACGAAAAATTTGTTGTCTTCTCAACCATTTCTTAGCTTCAAACTCCCATATCTCGCGAACGGATTGACCTAACCCAAAAATTCCTATTGCATCTGAAAGTAGAAACTCGCCCGATTACAACGGTATGTGTATTTTTTCCCAAGGCCATTCTGGTTAAGCGTTTGGAGCAGCAGAATTGCGAAAAATTTTTTGCCTTCTCAACCATTTCTTGGCTTCAAACTCCCATATCTCGCGAACGGATTGACGTAACCCAAAAATTCCTATTGCATCTGAAAGTAGAAACCCGCCCGATTACAACGGTATGTGTATTTTTTCCCTAGGCCATTCTGGTTAAGCGTTTGGAGCAGCAGAATTGCGAAAAATTTGTTGTCTTCTCAACCATATCTTGGCTTCAAACTCCCATATCTCGCGAACGGATTGACCTAACCCAAAAATTCCAATTGCATCTGAAAGTAGAAACTCGCCCGATTACAACGGTATGTGTATTTTTTCCCTAGCCCATTCTGGTTAAGCGTTTGGAGCAGCAGAATTGCGAAAAATTTTTTGCCTTCTCAACCATTTCTTGGCTTCAAACTCCCATATCTCGCGAACGGATTGACCTAACCCAAAAATTCCAATTGCATCTGAAAGTAGAAACTCGCCCGATTACAACGGTATGTGTATTTTTTCCCTAGGCCATTCTGGTTAAGCGTTTGGAGCAGCAGAATTGCGAAAAATTTTTTGCCTTCTCAACCATTTCTTGGCTTCAAACTCCCATATCTGGCGAACGGATTGACCTAACCCAAAAATTCCTATTGCATCTGAAAGTAGAAACTCCCCCGATTACAACGGTATGTGTATTTTTTCCCAAGGCCATTCTGGTTAAGCGTTTGGAGCAGCAGAATTGCGAAAAATTTTTTGCCTTCTCAACCATTTCTTGGCTTCAAACTCCCATATCGCGCGAACGGATTGACCTAACCCAAAAATTCCTATTGCATCTGAAAGTAGAAACCCGCCCGATTACAACGGTATGTGTATTTTTTCCCTAGGCCATTCTGGTTAAGCGTTTGGAGCAGCAGAATTGCGAAAAATTTGTTGTCTTCTCAACCATTTCTTGGCTTCAAACTCCCATATCTCGCGAACGGATTGACCTAACCCAAAAATTCCTGTTGTGTCTGAAAGTAGAAACTCGCCCGATTACAGCGGTATGTGTATTTTTTCCTTAGCCCATTCTGGTGAAGCGTTTGGAGCAGCAGAATTGCGAAAAATTTTTTGCCTTCTCAACCATTTCTTGGCTTCAAACTCCCATATCTCGCGAACGGATTGAACTAACCCAAAAATTCCTGTTGCATCTGAAAGTAGAAACTCGCCCGATTACAGCGGTATGTGTATTTTTTCCCTAGGCCATTCTGGTTAAGCGTTTGGAGCAGCAGAATTGCGAAAAATTTATAGCCTTCTCAACCATTTCTTGGCTTCAAACTCCCATATCTCGCGAACGGATTGACCTAACCCAAAAATTCCTATTGCATCTGAAAGTAGAAACCCGCCCGATTACAACGGTATGTGTATTTTTTCCCTAGGCCATTCTGGTTAAGCGTTTGGAGCAGCAGAATTGCGAAAAATTTGTTGTCTTCTCAACCATTTCTTGGCTTCAAACTCCCATATCTCGCGAACGGATTGACCTAACCCAAAAATTCCTGTTGTGTCTGAAAGTAGAAACTCGCCCGATTACATCGGTATGTGTATTTTTTCCTTAGCCCATTCTGGTTAAGCGTTTGGAGCAGCAGAATTACGAAAAATTTGTTGTCTTCTCAACCATTTCTTAGCTTCAAACTCCCATATCTCGCGAACGGATTGACCTAACCCAAAAATTCCTATTGCATCTGAAAGTAGAAACTCGCCCGATTACAACGGTATGTGTATTTTTTCCCTAGGCCATTCTGGTTAAGCGTTTGGAGCAGCAGAATTGCGAAAAATTTTTTGCCTTCTCAACCATTTCTTGGCTTCAAACTCCCATATCTCGCGAACGGATTGACCTAACCCAAAAATTCCTATTGCATCTGAAAGTAGAAACTCGCCCGATTACAACGGTATGTGTATTTTTTCCCAAGGCCATTCTGGTTAAGCGTTTGGAGCAGCAGAATTGCGAAAAATTTTTTGCCTTCTCAACCATTTCTTGGCTTCAAACTCCCATATCTCGCGAACGGATTGACGTAACCCAAAAATTCCTATTGCATCTGAAAGTAGAAACCCGCCCGATTACAACGGTATGTGTATTTTTTCCCTAGGCCATTCTGGTTAAGCGTTTGGAGCAGCAGAATTGCGAAAAATTTGTTGTCTTCTCAACCATATCTTGGCTTCAAACTCCCATATCTCGCGAACGGATTGACCTAACCCAAAAATTCCAATTGCATCTGAAAGTAGAAACTCGCCCGATTACAACGGTATGTGTATTTTTTCCCTAGCCCATTCTGGTTAAGCGTTTGGAGCAGCAGAATTGCGAAAAATTTTTTGCCTTCTCAACCATTTCTTGGCTTCAAACTCCCATATCTCGCGAACGGATTGACCTAACCCAAAAATTCCAATTGCATCTGAAAGTAGAAACTCGCCCGATTACAACGGTATGTGTATTTTTTCCCTAGGCCATTCTGGTTAAGCGTTTGGAGCAGCAGAATTGCGAAAAATTTTTTGCCTTCTCAACCATTTCTTGGCTTCAAACTCCCATATCTGGCGAACGGATTGACCTAACCCAAAAATTCCTATTGCATCTGAAAGTAGAAACTCGCCCGATTACAACGGTATGTGTATTTTTTCCCAAGGCCATTCTGGTTAAGCGTTTGGAGCAGCAGAATTGCGAAAAATTTTTTGCCTTCTCAACCATTTCTTGGCTTCAAACTCCCATATCTCGCGAACGGATTGACCTAACCCAAAAATTCCTGTTGTGTCTGAAAGTAGAAACTCGCCCGATTACAGCGGTATGTGTATTTTTTCCTTAGCCCATTCTGGTGAAGCGTTTGGAGCAGCAGAATTGCGAAAAATTTTTTGCCTTCTCAACCATTTCTTGGCTTCAAACTCCCATATCTCGCGAACGGATTGAACTAACCCAAAAATTCCTGTTGCATCTGAAAGTAGAAACTCGCCCGATTACAGCGGTATGTGTATTTTTTCCCTAGGCCATTCTGGTTAAGCGTTTGGAGCAGCAGAATTGCGAAAAATTTATTGCCTTCTCAACCATTTCTTGGCTTCAAACTCCCATATCTCGCGAACGGATTGACCTAACCCAAAAATTCCTATTGCATCTGAAAGTAGAAACCCGCCCGATTACAACGGTATGTGTATTTTTTACCTAGGCCATTCTGGTTAAGCGTTTGGAGCAGCAGAATTGCGAAAAATTTGTTGTCTTCTCAACCATTTCTTGGCTTCAAACTCCCATATCTCGCGAACGGATTGACCTAACCCAAAAATTCCTGTTGTGTCTGAAAGTAGAAACTCGCCCGATTACAGCGGTATGTGTATTTTTTCCTTAGCCCATTCTGGTTAAGCGTTTGGAGCAGCAGAATTACGAAAAATTTGTTGTCTTCTCAACCATTTCTTAGCTTCAAACTCCCATATCTCGCGAACGGATTGACCTAACCCAAAAATTCCTATTGCATCTGAAAGTAGAAACTCGCCCGATTACAACGGTATGTGTATTTTTTCCCTAGGCCATTCTGGTTAAGCGTTTGGAGCAGCAGAATTGCGAAAAATTTTTTGCCTTCTCAACCATTTCTTGGCTTCAAACTCCCATATCTCGCGAACGGATTGACCTAACCCAAAAATTCCTATTGCATCTGAAAGTAGAAACTCGCCCGATTACAACGGTATGTGTATTTTTTCCCATGGCCATTCTGGTTAAGCGTTTGGAGCAGCAGAATTGCGAAAAATTTTTTGCCTTCTAAACCATTTCTTGGCTTCAAACTCCCATATCTCGCGAACGGATTGACGTAACCCAAAAATTCCTATTGCATCTGAAAGTAGAAACCCGCCCGATTACAACGGTATGTGTATTTTTTCCCTAGGCCATTCTGGTTAAGCGTTTGGAGCAGCAGAATTGCGAAAAATTTGTTGTCTTCTCAACCATATCTTGGCTTCAAACTCCCATATCTCGCGAACGGATTGACCTAACCCAAAAATTCCTATTGCATCTGAAAGTAGAAACCCGCCCGGTTACAACGGTATGTGTATTTTTTCCCTAGGCCATTCTGGTTAAGCGTTTGGAGCAGCAGAATTGCGAAAAATTTGTTGTCTTCTCAACCATTTCTTGGCTTCAAACTCCCATATCTCGCGAACGGATTGACCTAACCCAAAAATTCCTGTTGTGTCTGAAAGTAGAAACTCGCCCGATTACAGCGGTATGTGTATTTTTTCCTTAGCCCATTCTGGTGAAGCGTTTGGAGCAGCAGAATTGCGAAAAATTTTTTGCCTTCTCAACCATTTCTTGGCTTCAAACTCCCATATCTCGCGAACGGATTGAACTAACCCAAAAATTCCTGTTGCATCTGAAAGTAGAAACTCGCCCGATTACAGCGGTATGTGTATTTTTTCCCTAGGCCATTCTGGTTAAGCGTTTGGAGCAGCAGAATTGCGAAAAATTTATTGCCTTCTCAACCATTTCTTGGCTTCAAACTCCCATATCTCGCGAATGGATTGACCTAACCCAAAAATTCCTATTGCATCTGAAAGTAGAAACCCGCCCGATTACAACGGTATGTGTATTTTTTCCCTAGGCCATTCTGGTTAAGCGTTTGGAGCAGCAGAATTGCGAAAAATTTGTTGTCTTCTCAACCATTTCTTGGCTTCAAACTCCCATATCTCGCGAACGGATTGACCTAACCCAAAAATTCCTGTTGTGTCTGAAAGTAGAAACTCGCCCGATTACAGCGGTATGTGTATTTTTTCCTTAGCCCATTCTGGTTAAGCGTTTGGAGCAGCAGAATTACGAAAAATTTGTTGTCTTCTCAACCATTTCTTAGCTTCAAACTCTCATATCTCGCGAACGGATTGACCTAACCCAAAAATTCCTATTGCATCTGAAAGTAGAAACTCGCCCGATTACAACGGTATGTGTATTTTTTCCCTAGGCCATTCTGGTTAAGCGTTTGGAGCAGCAGAATTGCGAAAAATTTTTTGCCTTCTCAACCATTTCTTGGCTTCAAACTCCCATATCTCGCGAACGGATTGAACTAACCCAAAAATTCCTATTGCATCTGAAAGTAGAAACTCGCCCGATTACAGCGGTATGTGTATTTTTTCCCTAGGCCATTCTGGTTAAGCGTTTGGAGCAGCAGAATTGCGAAAAATTTATTGCCTTCTCAACCATTTCTTGGATTCAAACTCCCATATCTCGCGAACGGATTGACCTAACCCAAAAATTCCTATTGCATCTGAAAGTAGAAACTCGCCCGATTACAACGGTATGTGTATTTTTTCCCTAGGCCATTCTGGTTAAGCGTTTGGAGCAGCAGAATTGCGAAAAATTTTTTGCCTTCTCAACCATATCTTGGCTTCAAACTCCCATATCTCGC
Source organism: Ptiloglossa arizonensis (assembly GCF_051014685.1). Taxonomy (NCBI): domain Eukaryota; kingdom Metazoa; phylum Arthropoda; class Insecta; order Hymenoptera; family Colletidae; genus Ptiloglossa; species Ptiloglossa arizonensis. The sequence goes on along the minus strand of NW_027479207.1, from coordinate 158,209 downwards.
GAACGGATTGACCTAACCCAAAAATTCCAATTGCATCTGAAAGTAGAAACTCGACCGATTACAACGGTATGTGTATTTTTTCCCTAGGCCATTCTGGTTAAGCGTTTGGAGCAGCAGAATTGCGAAAAATTTTTTGCCTTCTCAACCATTTCTTGGCTTCAAACTCCCATATCTCGCGAACGGATTGACCTAACCCAAAAATTCCTATTGCATCTGAAAGTAGAAACTCGCCCGATTACAACGGTATGTGTATTTTTTCCCAAGGCCATTCTGGTTAAGCGTTTGGAGCAGCAGAATTGCGAAAAATTTTTTGCCTTCTCAACCATTTCTTGGCTTCAAACTCCCATATCTCGCGAACGGATTGACGTAACCAAAAAATTCCTATTGCATCTGAAAGTAGAAACCCGCCCGATTACAACGGTATGTGTATTTTTTCCCTAGGCCATTCTGGTTAAGCGTTTGGAGCAGCAGAATTGCGAAAAATTTGTTGTCTTCTCAACCATTTCTTGGCTTCAAACTCCCATATCTCGCGAACGGATTGACCTAACCCAAAAATTCCTATTGCATCTGAAAGTAGAAACTCGCCCGATTACAACGGTATGTGTATTTTTCCCCAAGGCCATTCTGGTTAAGCGTTTGGAGCAGCAGAATTGCGAAAAATTTTTTGCCTTCTCAACCATTTCTTGGCTTCAAATTCCCATATCTCGCGAACGGATTGACCTAACCCAAAAATTCCTATTGCATCTGAAAGTAGAAACCCGCCCGATTACAACGGTATGTGTATTTTTTCCCTAGGCCATTCTGGTTAAGCGTTTGGAGCAGCAGAATTGCGAAAAATTTTTTGCCTTCTCAACCATTTCTTGGCTTCAAACTCCCATATCTCGCGAACGGATTGACGTAACCAAAAAATTCCTATTGCATCTGAAAGTAGAAACCCGCCCGATTACAACGGTATGTGTATTTTTTCCCTAGGCCATTCTGGTTAAGCGTTTGGAGCAGCAGAATTGCGAAAAATTTGTTGTCTTCTCAACCATTTCTTGGCTTCAAACTCCCATATCTCGCGAACGGATTGACCTAACCCAAAAATTCCTATTGCATCTGAAAGTAGAAACTCGCCCGATTACAACGGTATGTGTATTTTTCCCCAAGGCCATTCTGGTTAAGCGTTTGGAGCAGCAGAATTGCGAAAAATTTTTTGCCTTCTCAACCATTTCTTGGCTTCAAATTCCCATATCTCGCGAACGGATTGACCTAACCCAAAAATTCCTATTGCATCTGAAAGTAGAAACCCGCCCGATTACAACGGTATGTGTATTTTTTCCCTAGGCCATTCTGGTTAAGCGTTTGGAGCAGCAGAATTGCGAAAAATTTGTTGTCTTCTCAACCATTTCTTGGCTTCAAACTCCCATATCTCGCGAACGGATTGACCTAACCCAAAAATTCCTGTTGTGTCTGAAAGTAGAAACTCGCCCGATTACAGCGGTATGTGTATTTTTTCCTTAGCCCATTCTGGTTAAGCGTTTGGAGCAGCAGAATTGCGAAAAATTTATTGTCTTCTCAACCATTTCTTAGCTTCAAACTCCCATATCTCGCGAACGGATTGACCTAACCCAAAAATTCCTATTGCATCTGAAAGTAGAAACTCGCCCGATTACAACGGTATGTGTATTTTTTCCCTAGGCCATTCTGGTTAAGCGTTTGGAGCAGCAGAATTGCGAAAAATTTATTGCCTTCTCAACCATTTCTTGGATTCAAACTCCCATATCTCGCGAACGGATTGACCTAACCCAAAAATTCCTATTGCATCTGAAAGTAGAAACTCGCCCGATTACAACGGTATGTGTATTTTTTCCCAAGGCCATTCTGGTTATGCGTTTGGAGCAGCAGAATTGCGAAAAATTTGTTCTCTTCTCAACCATATCTTGGCTTCAAACTCCCATATCTCGCGAACGGATTGACCTAACCCAAAAATTCATATTGCATCTGAAAGTAGAAACCCGCCCGATTACAACGGTATGTGTATTTTTTCCCTAGGCCATTCTGGTTAAGCGTTTCGAGCAGCAGAATTGCGAAAAATTTGTTGTCTTCTCAACCATTTCATGGCTTCAAACTCCCATATCTCGCGAACGGATTGACCTAACCCAAAAATTCCGGTTGTGTCTGAAAGTAGAAACTCGCCCGATTACAGCGGTATGTGTATTTTTTCCTTAGCCCATTCTGGTTAAGCGTTTGGAGCAGCAGAATTGCGAAAAATTTATTGTCTTCTCAACCATTTCTTAGCTTCAAACTCCCATATCTCGCGAACGGATTGACCTAACCCAAAAATTCCTATTGCATCTGAAAGTAGAAACTCGCCCGATTACAACGGTATGTGTATTTTTTCCCTAGGCCATTCTGGTTAAACGTTTGGAGCAGCAGAATTGCGAAAAATTTTTTGCCTTCTCAACCATTTCTTGGCTTCAAACTCCCATATCTCGCGAACGGATTGAACTAACCCAAAAATTCCTATTGCATCTGAAAGTAGAAACTCGCCCGATTACAGCGGTATGTGTATTTTTTCCCTAGGCCATTCTGGTTAAGCGTTTGGAGCAGCAGAATTGCGAAAAATTTATTGCCTTCTCAACCATTTCTTGGCTTCAAACTCCCATATCTCGCGAACGGATTGACCTAACCCAAAAATTCCTATTGCATCTGAAAGTAGAAACTCGCCCGATTACAACGGTATGTGTATTTTTTCCCAAGGCCATTCTGGTTAAGCGTTTGGAGCAGCAGAATTGCGAAAAATTTGTTGTCTTCTCAACCATATCTTGGCTTCAAACTCCCATATCTCGCGAAAGGATTGACCTAACCCAAAAATTCCAATTGCATCTGAAAGTAGAAACTCGCCCGATTACAACGGTATGTGTATTTTTTCCCTAGCCCATTCTGGTTAAGCGTTTGGAGCAGCAGAATTGCGAAAAATTTGTTGTCTTCTCAACCATTTCTTGGCTTCAAACTCCCATATCTCGCGAACAGATTGACCTAACCAAAAAATTCCTGTTGTGTCTGAAAGTAGAAACTCGCCCGATTACAGCGGTATGTGTATTTTTTCCTTAGCCCATTCTGGTGAAGCGTTTGGAGCAGCAGAATTGCGAAAAATTTTTTGCCTTCTCAACCATTTCTTGGCTTCAAACTCCCATATCTCGCGAACGGATTGAACTAACCCAAAAATTCCTATTGCATCTGAAAGTAGAAACTCGCCCGATTACAGCGGTATGTGTATTTTTTCCCTAGGCCATTCTGGTTAAGCGTTTGGAGCAGCAGAATTGCGAAAAATTTTTTGCCTTCTCAACCATTTCTTGGCTTCAAACTCCCATATCTCGCGAACGGATTGAACTAACCCAAAAATTCCTATTGCATCTGAAAGTAGAAACTCGCCCGATTACAGCGGTATGTGTATTTTTTCCCTAGGCCATTCTGGTTAAGCGTTTGGAGCAGCAGAATTGCGAAAAATTTATTGCCTTCTCAACCATTTCTTGGCTTCAAACTCCCATATCTCGCGAACGGATTGACCTAACCCAAAAATTCCTATTGCATCTGAAAGTAGAAACTCGCCCGATTACAGCGTTATGTGTATTTTTCCCCTTGGCCATTCTGGTTAAGCGTTTGGAGCAGCAGAATTGCGAAAAATTTTTTGCCTTCTCAACCATTTCTTGGCTCAAACTCCCATATCTCGCGAACGGATTAACCTAACCCAAAAATTCCTATTGCATCTGAAAGTAGAAACCCGCCCGATTACAATGGTATGTGTATTTTTTCCCTAGGCCATTCTGGTTAAGCGTTTGGAGCAGCAGAATTGCGAAAAATTTTTTGCCTTCTCAACCATTTCTTGGCTTCAAACTCCCATATCTCGCGAACGGATTGAACTAACCCAAAAATTCCTATTGCATCTGAAAGTAGAAACTCGCCCGATTACAGCGGTATGTGTATTTTTTCCCTAGGCCATTCTGGTTAAGCGTTTGGAGCAGCAGAATTGCGAAAAATTTATTGCCTTCTCAACCATTTCTTGGCTTCAAACTCCCATATCTCGCGAACGGATTGACCTAACCCAAAAATTCCTATTGCATCTGAAAGTAGAAACCCGCCCGATTACAACGGTATGTGTATTTTTTCCCTAGGCCATTCTGGTTAAGCGTTTGGAGCAGCAGAATTGCGAAAAATTTTTTGCCTTCTCAACCATTTCTTGGCTTCAAACTCCCATATCTCGCGAACGGATTGAACAAACCCAAAAATTCCTATTGCATCTGAAAGTAGAAACTCGCCCGATTACAGCGGTATGTGTATTTTTTCCCTAGGCCATTCTGGTTAAGCGTTTGGAGCAGCAGAATTGCGAAAAATTTATTGCCTTCTCAACCATTTCTTGGCTTCAAACTCCCATCTCTCGCGAACGGATTGACCTAACCCAAAAATTCCTATTGCATCTGAAAGTAGAAACTCGCCCGATTACAACGGTATGTGTATTTTTTCCCTAGGCCATTCTGGTTAAGCGTTTGGAGCAGCAGAATTGCGAAAAATTTGTTGTCTTCTCAACCATATCTTGGCTTCAAACTCCCATATCTCGCGAACGGATTGACCTAACCCAAAAATTCCCATTGCATCTGAAAGTAGAAACTCGCCCGATTACAACGGTGTGTGTATTTTTTCCCTAGGCCATTCTGCTTAAGCGTTTGGAGCAACAGAATTGCGAAAAATTTTTTGCCTTCTCAACCATTTCTTGGCTTCAAACTCCCATATCTCGCGAACGGATTGACCTAACGCAAAAATTCCTATTGCACCTGAAAGTAGAAACTCGCCCGATTACAGCTTTATGTGTATTTTTCCCCTAGGCCATTCTGGTTAAGCGTTTGGAGCAGCAGAATTGCGAAAAATTTTTTGCCTTCTCAACCATTTCTTGGCTCAAACTCCCATATCTCGCGAACGGATTAACCTAACCCAAAAATTCCTATTGCATCTGAAAGTAGAAACCCGCCCGATTACAACGGTATGTGTATTTTTTCCCTAGGCCATTCTGGTTAAGCGTTTGGAGCAGCAGAATTGCGAAAAATTTGTTGTCTTCTCAACCATTTCTTGGCTTCAAACTCCCATATCTCGCGAACGGATTGACCTAACCCAAAAATTCCTGTTGTGTATGAAAGTAGAAACTCGCCCGGTTACAGCGGTATGTGTATTTTTTCCTTAGCCCATTCTGGTTAAGCGTTTGGAGCAGCAGAATTGCGAAAAATTTGTTGTCTTCTCAACCATTTCTTAGCTTCAAACTCCCATATCTCGCGAACGGATTGACCTAACCCAAAAATTCCTATTGCATCTGAAAGTAGAAACTCGCCCGATTACAACGGTATGTGTATTTTTTCCCTAGGCCATTCTGGTTAAGCGTTTGGAGCAGCAGAATTGCGAAAATTTTTTGCCTTCTCAACCATTTCTTGGCTTCAAACTCCCATATCTCGCGAACGGATTGAACTAACCCAAAAATTCCTATTGCATCTGAAAGTAGAAACTCGCCCGATTACAGCGGTATGTGTATTTTTTCCCTAGGCCATTCTGGTTAAGCGTTTGGAGCAGCAGAATTGCGAAAAATGTATTGCCTTCTCAACCATTTCTTGGCTTCAAACTCCCATATCTCGCGAACGGATTGACCTAACCCAAAAATTCCTATTGCATCTGAAAGTAGAAACTCGCCCGATTACAACGGTATGTGTATTTTTTCCCAAGGCCATTCTGGTTAAGCGTTTGGAGCAGCAGAATTGCGAAAAATTTGTTGTCTTCTCAACCATATCTTGGCTTCAAACTCCCATATCTCGCGAACGGATTGACCTAACCCAAAAATTCCAATTGCATCTGAAAGTAGAAACTCGCCCGATTACAACGGTATGTGTATTTTTTCCCTAGCCCATTCTGGTTAAGCGTTTGGAACAGCAGAATTGCGAAAAATTTGTTGTCTTCTCAACCATTTCTTGGCTTCAAACTCCCATATCTCGCGAACAGATTGACCTAACCAAAAAATTCCTGTTGTGTCTGAAAGTAGAAACTCGCCCGATTACAGCGGTATGTGTATTTTTTCCTTAGCCCATTCTGGTGAAGCGTTTGGAGCAGCAGAATTGCGAAAAATTTTTGCCTTCTCAACCATTTCTTGGCTTCAAACTCCCATATCTCGCGAACGGATTGAACTAACCCAAAAATTCCTATTGCATCTGAAAGTAGAAACTCGCCCGATTACAGCGGTATGTGTATTTTTTCCCTAGGCCATTCTGGTTAAGCGTTTGGAGCAGCAGAATTGCGAAAAATTTTTTGCCTTCTCAACCATTTCTTGGCTTCAAACTCCCATATCTCGCGAACGGATTGAACTAACCCAAAAATTCCTATTGCATCTGAAAGTAGAAACTCGCCCGATTACAGCGGTATGTGTATTTTTTCCCTAGGCCATTCTGGTTAAGCGTTTGGAGCAGCAGAATTGCGAAAAATTTATTGCCTTCTCAACCATTTCTTGGCTTCAAACTCCCATATCTCGCGAACGGATTGACCTAACCCAAAAATTCCTATTGCATCTGAAAGTAGAAACTCGCCCGATTACAACGGTATGTGTATTTTTTCCCTAGGCCATTCTGGTTAAGCGTTTGGAGCAGCAGAATTGCGAAAAATTTGTTGTCTTCTCAACCATATCTTGGCTTCAAACTCCCATATCTCGCGAACGGATTGACCTAACCCAAAAATTCCCATTGCATCTGAAAGTAGAAACTCGCCCGATTACAACGGTGTGTGTATTTTTTCCCTAGGCCATTCTGCTTAAGCGTTTGGAGCAACAGAATTGCGAAAAATTTTTTGCCTTCTCAACCATTTCTTGGCTTCAAACTCCCATATCTCGCGAACGGATTGACCTAACGCAAAAATTCCTATTGCACCTGAAAGTAGAAACTCGCCCGATTACAGCGTTATGTGTATTTTTCCCCTTGGCCATTCTGGTTAAGCGTTTGGAGCAGCAGAATTGCGAAAAATTTTTTGCCTTCTCAACCAATTCTTGGCTTCAAACTCCCATATCTCGCGAACGGATTGACCTAACGCAAAAATTCCTATTGCACCTGAAAGTAGAAACTCGCCCGATTACAGCTTTATGTGTATTTTTCCCCTAGGCCATTCTGGTTAAGCGTTTGGAGCAGCAGAATTGCGAAAAATTTTTTGCCTTCTCAACCATTTCTTGGCTCAAACTCCCATATCTCGCGAACGGATTAACCTAACCCAAAAATTCCTATTGCATCTGAAAGTAGAAACCCGCCCGATTACAACGGTATGTGTATTTTTTCCCTAGGCCATTCTGGTTAAGCGTTTGGAGCAGCAGAATTGCGAAAAATTTGTTGTCTTCTCAACCATTTCTTGGCTTCAAACTCCCATATCTCGCGAACGGATTGACCTAACCCAAAAATTCCTGTTGTGTATGAAAGTAGAAACTCGCCCGATTACAGCGGTATGTGTATTTTTTCCTTAGCCCATTCTGGTTAAGCGTTTGGAGCAGCAGAATTGCGAAAAATTTGTTGTCTTCTCAACCATTTCTTAGCTTCAAACTCCCATATCTCGCGAACGGATTGACCTAACCCAAAAATTCCTATTGCATCTGAAAGTAGAAACTCGCCCGATTACAACGGTATGTGTATTTTTTCCCTAGGCCATTCTGGTTAAGCGTTTGGAGCAGCAGAATTGCGAAAAATTTTTTGCCTTCTCAACCATTTCTTGGCTTCAAACTCCCATATCTCGCGAACGGATTGAACTAACCCAAAAATTCCTATTGCATCTGAAAGTAGAAACTCGCCCGATTACAGCGGTATGTGTATTTTTTCCCTAGGCCATTCTGGTTAAGCGTTTGGAGCAGCAGAATTGCGAAAAATGTATTGCCTTCTCAACCATTTCTTGGCTTCAAACTCCCATATCTCGCGAACGGATTGACCTAACCCAAAAATTCCTATTGCATCTGAAAGTAGAAACTCGCCCGATTACAACGGTATGTGTATTTTTTCCCAAGGCCATTCTGGTTAAGCGTTTGGAGCAGCAGAATTGCGAAAAATTTGTTGTCTTCTCAACCATATCTTGGCTTCAAACTCCCATATCTCGCGAACGGATTGACCTAACCCAAAAATTCCAATTGCATCTGAAAGTAGAAACTCGCCCGATTACAACGGTATGTGTATTTTTTCCCTAGCCCATTCTGGTTAAGCGTTTGGAGCAGCAGAATTGCGAAAAATTTTTTGCCTTCTCAACCATTTCTTGGCTTCAAACTCCCATATCTCGCGAACGGATTGAACTAACCCAAAAATTCCTATTGCATCTGAAAGTAGAAACTCGCCCGATTACAGCGGTATGTGTATTTTTTCCCTAGGCCATTCTGGTTAAGCGTTTGGAGCAGCAGAATTGCGAAAAATTTGTTGTCTTCTCAACCATATCTTGGCTTCAAACTCCCATATCTCGCGAACGGATTGACCTAACCCAAAAATTCCAATTGCATCTGAAAGTAGAAACTCGCCCGATTACAACGGTGTGTGTATTTTTTCCTTAGGCCATTCTGCTTAAGCGTTTGGAGCAACAGAATTGCGAAAAATTTTTTGCCTTCTCAACCATTTCTTGGCTTCAAACTCCCATATCTCGCGAACGGATTGACCTAACGCAAAAATTCCTATTGCACCTGAAAGTAGAAACTCGCCCGATTACAGCGTTATGTGTATTTTTCCCCTAGGCCATTCTGGTTAAGCGTTTGGAGCAGCAGAATTGCAAAAAATTTTTTGCCCTCTCAACTATTTCTTGGCTCAAACTCCCATATCTCGCGAACGGATTAACCTAACCCAAAAATTCCTATTGCATCTGAAAGTAGAAACCCGCCCGATTACAACGGTATGTGTATTTTTTCCCTAGGTCATTCTGGTTAAGCGTTTGGAGCAGCAGAATTGCGAAAAATTTGTTGTCTTCTCAACCATTTCTTGGCTTCAAACTCCCATATCTCGCGAACGGATTGACCTAACCCAAAAATTCCTGTTGTGTATGAAAGTAGAAACTCGCCCGATTACAGCGGTATGTGTATTTTTTCCTTAGCCCATTCTGGTTAAGCGTTTGGAGCAGCAGAATTGCGAAAAATTTGTTGTCTTCTCAACCATTTCTTAGCTTCAAACTCCCATATCTCGCGAACGGATTGACCTAACCCAAAAATTCCTATTGCATCTGAAAGTAGAAACTCGCCCGATTACAACGGTATGTGTATTTTTTCCCTAGGCCATTCTGGTTAAGCGTTTGGAGCAGCAGAATTGCGAAGAATTTTTTGCCTTCTCAACCATTTCTTGGCTTCAAACTCCCATATCTCGCGAACGGATTGAACTAACCCAAAAATTCCTATTGCATCTGAAAGTAGAAACTCGCCCGATTACAGCGGTATGTGTATTTTTTCCCTAGGCCATTCTGGTTAAGCGTTTGGAGCAGCAGAATTGCGAAAAATTTATTGCCATCTCAACCATTTCTTGGCTTCAAACTCCCATATCTCGCGAACGGATTGACCTAACCCAAAAATTCCTATTGCATCTGAAAGTAGAAACTCGCCCGATTACAACGGTATGTGTATTTTTTCCCTAGGCCATTCTGGTTAAGCGTTTGGAGCAGCAGAATTGCGAAAAATTTGTTGTCTTCTCAACCATATCTTGGCTTCAAACTCCCATATCTCGCGAACGGATTGACCTAACCCAAAAATTCCTATTGCATCTGAAAGTAGAAACTCGCCCGATTACAACGGTATGTGTATTTTTTCCCTAGGCCATTCTGGTTAAGCGTTTGGAGCAGCAGAATTGCGAAAAATTTTTTGCCTTCTCAACCATTTCTTGGCTTCAAACTCCCATATCTCGCGAACGGATTGAACTAACCCAAAAATTCCTATTGCATCTGAAAGTAGAAACTCGCCCGATTACAGCGGTATGTGTATTTTTTCCCTAGGCCATTCTGGTTAAGCGTTTGGAGCAGCAGAATTGCGAAAAATGTATTGCCTTCTCAACCATTTCTTGGCTTCAAACTCCCATATCTCGCGAACGGATTGAACTAACCCAAAAATTCCTATTGCATCTGAAAGTAGAAACTCGCCCGATTACAGCGGTATGTGTATTTTTTCCCTAGGCCATTCTGGTTAAGCGTTTGGAGCAGCAGAATTGCGAAAAATTTATTGCCATCTGAACCATTTCTTGGCTTCAAACTCCCATATCTCGCGAACGGATTGACCTAACCCAAAAATTCCTATTGCATCTGAAAGTAGAAACTCGCCCGATTACAACGGTATGTGTATTTTTTCCCTAGGCCATTCTGGTTAAGCGTTTGGAGCAGCAGAATTGCGAAAAATTTGTTGTCTTCTCAACCATATCTTGGCTTCAAACTCCCATATCTCGCGAACGGATTGACCTAACCCAAAAATTCCAATTGCATCTGAAAGTAGAAACTCGCCCGATTACAACGGTGTGTGTATTTTTTCCTTAGGCCATTCTGCTTAAGCGTTTGGAGCAACAGAATTGCGAAAAATTTTTTGCCTTCTCAACCATTTCTTGGCTTCAAACTCCCATATCTCGCGAACGGATTGACCTAACGCAAAAATTCCTATTGCACCTGAAAGTAGAAACTCGCCCGATTACAGCGTTATGTGTATTTTTCCCCTAGGCCATTCTGGTTAAGCGTTTGGAGCAGCAGAATTGCGAAAAATTTTTTGCCTTCTCAACCATTTCTTGGCTCAAACTCCCATATCTCGCGAACGGATTAACATAACCCAAAAATTCCTATTGCATCTGAAAGTAGAAACCCGCCCGATTACAACGGTATGTTTTTTTTTCCCTAGGCCATTCTGGTTAAGCGTTTGGAGCAGCAGAATTGCGAAAAATTTTTTGCCTTCTCAACCATTTCTTGGCTTCAAACTCCCATATCTCGCGAACGGATTGAACTAACCCAAAAATTCCTATTGCATCTGAAAAAAGAAACTCGCCCGATTACAGCGGTATGTGTATTTTTTCCCTAGGCCATTCTGGTTAAGCGTTTGGAGCAGCAGAATTGCGAAAAATTTATTGCCTTCTCAACCATTTCTTGGCTTCAAACTCCCATATCTCGCGAACGGATTGACCTAACCCAAAAATTCCTATTGCATCTGAAAGTAGAAACTCGCCCGATTACAACGGTATGTGTATTTTTTCCCTAGGCCATTCTGGTTAAGCGTTTGGAGCAGCAGAATTGCGAAAAATTTGTTGTCTTCTCAACCATATCTTGGCTTCAAACTCCCATATCTCGCGAACGGATTGACCTAACCCAAAAATTCCTGTTGCATCTGAAAGTAGAAACTCGCCCGATTACAGCGTTATGTGTATTTTTCCCCTAGGCCATTCTGGTTAAGCGTTTGGAGCAGCAGAATTGCGAAAAATTTTTTGCCTTCTCAACTATTTCTTGGCTCAAACTCCCATATCTCGCGAACGGATTAACCTAACCCAAAAATTCCTATTGCATCTGAAAGTAGAAACCCGCCCGATTACAACGGTATGTGTATTTTTTTCCCTAGGCCATTCTGGTTAAGCGTTTGGAGCAGCAGAATTGCAAAAATTTGTTGTCTTCTCAACCATTTCTTGGCTTCAAACTCCCATATCTCGCGAACGGATTGACCTAACCCAAAAATTCCTGTTGTGTATGAAAGTAGAAACTCGCCCGATTACAGCGGTATGTGTATTTTTTCCTTAGCCCATTCTGGTTAAGCGTTTGGAGCAGCAGAATTGCGAAAAATTTGTTGTCTTCTCAACCATTTCTTAGCTTCAAACTCCCATATCTCGCGAACGGATTGACCTAACCCAAAAATTCCTATTGCATCTGAAAGTAGAAACTCGCCCGATTACAACGGTATGTGTATTTTTTCCCTAGGCCATTCTGGTTAAGCGTTTGGAGCAGCAGAATTGCGAAAAATTTTTTGCCTTCTCAACCATTTCTTGGCTTCAAACTCCCATATCTCGCGAACGGATTGACCTAACCCAAAAATTCCTATTGCATCTGAAAGTAGAATCTCGCACGATTACAACGGTTTGTGTATTTTTTCCCTAGGCCATTCTGGTTAAGCGTTTGGAGCAGCAGAATTGCGAAAAATTTTTTGCCTTCTCAACAATTTCTTAGCTTCAAACTCCCATATCTCGCGAACGGATTGACCTAACCCAAAAAATTCCTATTGCATCTGAAAGTAGAAACTCGCCCGATTACAACGGTATGTGTATTTTTTCCCTAGGCCATTCTTGTTAAGCGTTTGGAGCAGCAGAATTGCGAAACATTTTCTGCCTTCTCAACCATTTCTTGGCTTCAAACTCCCATATCTCGCGTACGAATTGTCCTAACCCAAAAATTCCTGTTCGGTCTGAAAGTAGAAACTCGCCCGATTACAGCGTTATGGGTATTTTTCCCCTAGGCCATTCTGGTTAAGCGTTTGGAGCAGCAGAATTGCGAAAAATTTTTTGCCTTCTCAACCTTTCTTGGCTCAAACTCCCATATCTCGCGAACGGATTAACCTAACCCAAAAATTCCTATTGCGTCTGAAAGTAGAAACCCGCCCGATTACAACGGTATGTGTATTTTTTCCCTAGGCCATTCTGGTTAAGCGTTTGGAGCAGCAGAATTGCGAAAAATTTTTTGCCTTCTCAACCATTTCTTGGCTTCAAACTCCCATATCTCGCGAACGGATTGACCTAACCCAAAAATTCCTATTGCATCTGAAAGTAGAAACCCGCCCGATTACAACGGTATGTGTATTTTTTCCCTAGGCCATTCTGGTTAAGCGTTTGGAGCAGCAGAATTGCGAAAAATTTGTTGTCTTCTCAACCATTTCTTGGCTTCAAACTCCCATATCTCGCGAACGGATTGACCTGACCCAAAAGTTCCTGTTGTGTCTGAAAGTAGAAACTCGCCCGATTACAGCGGTATGTGTATTTTTTCCTTAGCCCATTCTGGTTAAGCGTTTGGAGCAGCAGAATTGCGAAAAATTTTTTGTCTTCTCAACCATTTCTTAGCTTCAAACTCCCATATCTCGCGAACGGATTGACCCAACCCAAAAATTCCTATTGCATCTGAAAGTAGAAACTCGCCCGATTACAACGGTATGTGTATTTTTTCCCTAGGCCATTCTGGTTAAGCGTTTGGAGCAGCAGAATTGCGAAAAATTTTTTGCCTTCTCAACCATTTCTTGGCTTCAAACTCCCATATCTCGCGAACGGATTGAACTAACCCAAAAATTCCTATTGCATCTGAAAGTAGAAACTCGCCCGATTACAGCGGTATGTGTATTTTTTCCCTAGGCCATTCTGGTTAAGCGTTTGGAGCAGCAGAATTGCGAAAAATTTATTGCCTTCTCAACCATTTCTTGGATTCAAACTCCCATATCTCGCGAACGGATTGACCTAACCCAAAAATTCCTATTGCATCTGAAAGTAGAAACTCGCCCGATTACAACGGTATGTGTATTTTTTCCCTACGCCATTCTGGTTAAGCGTTTGCAGCAGCAGAAGTGCGTAAAATTTGTTGTCTTCTAAACCATATCTTGGCTTCAAACTCCCATACCTCGCGAACGGATTGACCTAACCCAAAAATTCCAATTGCATCTGAAAGTAGAAACTCGCCCGATCACAACGGTATGTGTATTTTTTCCCTACGGCATTCTGGTTAAGCGTTTGGAGCAGCAGAAGTGCGTAAAATTTGTTGTCTTCTCAACCACATCTTGGCTTCAAACTCCCATACCTCGCGAACGGATTGACCTGACCCAAAAATTCCAATTGCATCTGAAAGTAGAAACTCGTCCGATTACAACGGTATGTGTATTTTTTCCCTAGCCCATTCTGGTTAAGCGTTTGGAGCAGCCGAAGTGCGAAAAATTTGTTGTCTTCTCAACCATTTCTTAGCTTCAAACTCCCATATCTCGCGAACGGATTGACCTAACCCAAAAATTCCTATTGCATCTGAAAGTAGAAACTCGCCTCGATTACAGCGGTATGTGTATTTTTTCCCTAGGCCATTCTGGTTAAGCGTTTGGAGCAGCAGAATTGCGAAAAATTTTCTGCCTTCTCAACCATTTCTTGGCTTCAAACTCCCATATCTCGCGAACGGATTGACTTAACGCAAAAATTCCTATTGCATCTGAATGTAGAAACTCGCCCGATTACAGCGTTATGTGTATTTTTCCCCTAGTCCATTCTGGTTAAGCGTTTGGAGCAGCAGAATTGCGAAAAATTTTTTGCCTTCTCAACCATTTCTTGGCTTCAAACTCCCATATCTCGCGAACGGATTGACCTAACCCAAAAATTCCTATTGCATCTGAAAGTAGAAACTCGCCCGATTACAGCGGTATGTGTATTTTTTCCCTAGGCCATTCTGGTTAAGCGTTTGGAGCAGCAGAATTGCGAATAATTTATTGCCTTCTCAACCATTTCTTGGCTTCAAACTCCCATATCTCGCGAACGGATTGACCTAACCCAAAAATTCCTATTGCATCTGAAAGTAGAAACTCGCCCGATTACAGCGTTATGTGTATTTTTCCCCTAGGCCATTCTGGTTAAGCGTTTGGAGCAGCAGAATTGCGAAAAATTTTATGCCTTCTCAACTATTTCTTGGCTCAAACTCCCATATCTCGCGAACGGATTCACCTAACCCAAAAATTCCTATTGCATCTGAAAGTAGAAACCCGCCCGATTACAACGGTATGTGTATTTTTTCCCTAGGCCATTCTGGTTAAGCGTTTGGAGCAGCAGAATTGCGAAAAATTTTCTGCCTTCTCAACCATTTCTTGGCTTCAAACTCCCATATCTCGCGTACGAATTGTCCTAACCCAAAAATTCCTGTTCGGTCTGAAAGTAGAAACTCGCCCGATTACAGCGTTATGGGTATTTTTCCCCTAGGCCATTCTGGTTAAGCGTTTGGAGCAGCAGAATTGCGAAAAATTTTTTGCCTTCTCAACCTTTCTTGGCTCAAACTCCCATATCTCGCGAACGGATTAACCTAACCCAAAAATTCCTATTGCGTCTGAAAGTAGAAACCCGCCCGATTACAACGGTATGTGTATTTTTTCCCTAGGCCATTCTGGTTAAGCGTTTGGAGCAGCAGAATTGCGAAAAATTTTTTGCCTTCTCAACCATTTCTTGGCTTCAAACTCCCATATCTCGCGAACGGATTGACCTAACCCAAAAATTCCTATTGCATCTGAAAGTAGAAACCCGCCCGATTACAACGGTATGTGTATTTTTTCCCTAGGCCATTCTGGTTAAGCGTTTGGAGCAGCAGAATTGCGAAAAATTTGTTGTCTTCTCAACCATTTCTTGGCTTCAAACTCCCATATCTCGCGAACGGATTGACCTGACCCAAAAGTTCCTGTTGTGTCTGAAAGTAGAAACTCGCCCGATTACAGCGGTATGTGTATTTTTTCCTTAGCCCATTCTGGTTAAGCGTTTGGAGCAGCAGAATTGCGAAAAATTTTTTGTCTTCTCAACCATTTCTTAGCTTCAAACTCCCATTTCTCGCGAACGGATTGACCCAACCCAAAAATTCCTATTGCATCTGAAAGTAGAAACTCGCCCGATTACAACGGTATGTGTATTTTTTCCCTAGGCCATTCTGGTTAAGCGTTTGGAGCAGCAGAATTGCGAAAAATTTTTTGCCTTCTCAACCATTTCTTGGCTTCAAACTCCCATATCTCGCGAACGGATTGAACTAACCCAAAAATTCCTATTGCATCTGAAAGTAGAAACTCGCCCGATTACAGCGGTATGTGTATTTTTTCCCTAGGCCATTCTGGTTAAGCGTTTGGAGCAGCAGAATTGCGAAAAATTTATTGCCTTCTCAACCATTTCTTGGATTCAAACTCCCATATCTCGCGAACGGATTGACCTAACCCAAAAATTCCTATTGCATCTGAAAGTAGAAACTCGCCCGATTACAACGGTATGTGTATTTTTTCCCTACGCCATTCTGGTTAAGCGTTTGCAGCAGCAGAAGTGCGTAAAATTTGTTGTCTTCTAAACCATATCTTGGCTTCAAACTCCCATACCTCGCGAACGGATTGACCTAACCCAAAAATTCCAATTGCATCTGAAAGTAGAAACTCGCCCGATCACAACGGTATGTGTATTTTTTCCCTACGGCATTCTGGTTAAGCGTTTGGAGCAGCAGAAGTGCGTAAAATTTGTTGTCTTCTCAACCACATCTTGGCTTCAAACTCCCATACCTCGCGAACGGATTGACCTGACCCAAAAATTCCAATTGCATCTGAAAGTAGAAACTCGTCCGATTACAACGGTATGTGTATTTTTTCCCTAGCCCATTCTGGTTAAGCGTTTGGAGCAGCCGAAGTGCGAAAAATTTGTTGTCTTCTCAACCATTTCTTAGCTTCAAACTCCCATATCTCGCGAACGGATTGACCTAACCCAAAAATTCCTATTGCATCTGAAAGTAGAAACTCGCCTCGATTACAGCGGTATGTGTATTTTTTCCCTAGGCCATTCTGGTTAAGCGTTTGGAGCAGCAGAATTGCGAAAAATTTTCTGCCTTCTCAACCATTTCTTGGCTTCAAACTCCCATATCTCGCGAACGGATTGACTTAACGCAAAAATTCCTATTGCATCTGAATGTAGAAACTCGCCCGATTACAGCGTTATGTGTATTTTTCCCCTAGTCCATTCTGGTTAAGCGTTTGGAGCAGCAGAATTGCGAAAAATTTTTTGCCTTCTCAACTATTTCTTGGCTCAAACTCCCATATCTCGCGAACGGATTAACCTAACCCAAAAATTCCTATTGCATCTGAAAGTAGAAACCCGCCCGATTACAACGGTATGTGTATTTTTTCCCTAGGCCATTCTGGTTAAGCGTTTGGAGCAGCAGAATTGCGAAAAATTTTCTGCCTTCTCAACCATTTCTTGGCTTCAAACTCCCATATCTCGCGAACGGATTGACCTAACGCAAAAATTCCTATTGCATCTGAAAGTAGAAACTCGCCCGATTACAGCGTTATGTGTATTTTTCCCCTAGGCCATTCTGGTTAAGCGTTTGGAGCAGCAGAATTGCGAAAAATTTTATGCCTTCTCAACTATTTCTTGGCTCAAACTCCCATATCTCGCGAACGGATTCACCTAACCCAAAAATTCCTATTGCATCTGAAAGTAGAAACCCGCCCGATTACAACGGTATGTGTATTTTTTCCCTAGGCCATTCTGGTTAAGCGTTTGGAGCAGCAGAATTGCGAAAAATTTTCTGCCTTCTCAACCATTTCTTGGCTTCAAACTCCCATATCTCGCGTACGAATTGTCCTAACCCAAAAATTCCTGTTCGGTCTGAAAGTAGAAACTCGCCCGATTACAGCGTTATGGGTATTTTTCCCCTAGGCCATTCTGGTTAAGCGTTTGGAGCAGCAGAATTGCGAAAAATTTTTTGCCTTCTCAACCTTTCTTGGCTCAAACTCCCATATCTCGCGAACGGATTAACCTAACCCAAAAATTCCTATTGCGTCTGAAAGTAGAAACCCGCCCGATTACAACGGTATGTGTATTTTTTCCCTAGGCCATTCTGGTTAAGCGTTTGGAGCAGCAGAATTGCGAAAAATTTTTTGCCTTCTCAACCATTTCTTGGCTTCAAACTCCCATATCTCGCGAACGGATTGACCTAACCCAAAAATTCCTATTGCATCTGAAAGTAGAAACCCGCCCGATTACAACGGTATGTGTATTTTTTCCCTAGGCCATTCTGGCTAAGCGTTTGGAGCAGCAGAATTGCGAAAAATTTGTTGTCTTCTCAACCATTTCTTGGCTTCAAACTCCCATATCTCGCGAACGGATTGACCTAACCCAAAAATTCCTGTTGTGTCTGAAAGTAGAAACTCGCCCGATTACAGCGGTATGTGTATTTTTTCCTTAGCCCATTCTGGTTAAGCGTTTGGAGCAGCAGAATTGCGAAAAATTTTTTGTCTTCTCAACCATTTCTTAGCTTCAAACTCCCATATCTCGCGAACGGATTGACCCAACCCAAAAATTCCTATTGCATCTGAAAGTAGAAACCCGCCCGATTACAACGGTATGTGTATTTTTTCCCTAGGCCATTCTGGTTAAGCGTTTGGAGCAGCAGAATTGCGAAAAATTTGTTGTCTTCTCAACCATTTCTTGGCTTCAAACTCCCATATCTCGCGAACGGATTGACCTGACCCAAAAGTTCCTGTTGTGTCTGAAAGTAGAAACTCGCCCGATTACAGCGGTATGTGTATTTTTTCCTTAGCCCATTCTGGTTAAGCGTTTGGAGCAGCAGAATTGCGAAAAATTTTTTGTCTTCTCAACCATTTCTTAGCTTCAAACTCCCATATCTCGCGAACGGATTGACCCAACCCAAAAATTCCTATTGCATCTGAAAGTAGAAACTCGCCCGATTACAACGGTATGTGTATTTTTTCCCTAGGCCATTCTGGTTAAGCGTTTGGAGCAGCAGAATTGCGAAAAATTTTTTGCCTTCTCAACCATTTCTTGGCTTCAAACTCCCATATCTCGCGAACGGATTGAACTAACCCAAAAATTCCTATTGCATCTGAAAGTAGAAACTCGCCCGATTACAGCGGTATGTGTATTTTTTCCCTAGGCCATTCTGGTTAAGCGTTTGGAGCAGCAGAATTGCGAAAAATTTATTGCCTTCTCAACCATTTCTTGGATTCAAACTCCCATATCTCGCGAACGGATTGACCTAACCCAAAAATTCCTATTGCATCTGAAAGTAGAAACTCGCCCGATTACAACGGTATGTGTATTTTTTCCCTACGCCATTCTGGTTAAGCGTTTGCAGCAGCAGAAGTGCGTAAAATTTGTTGTCTTCTAAACCATATCTTGGCTTCAAACTCCCATACCTCGCGAACGGATTGACCTAACCCAAAAATTCCAATTGCATCTGAAAGTAGAAACTCGCCCGATCACAACGGTATGTGTATTTTTTCCCTACGGCATTCTGGTTAAGCGTTTGGAGCAGCAGAAGTGCGTAAAATTTGTTGTCTTCTCAACCACATCTTGGCTTCAAACTCCCATACCTCGCGAACGGATTGACCTGACCCAAAAATTCCAATTGCATCTGAAAGTAGAAACTCGTCCGATTACAACGGTATGTGTATTTTTTCCCTAGCCCATTCTGGTTAAGCGTTTGGAGCAGCCGAAGTGCGAAAAATTTGTTGTCTTCTCAACCATTTCTTAGCTTCAAACTCCCATATCTCGCGAACGGATTGACCTAACCCAAAAATTCCTATTGCATCTGAAAGTAGAAACTCGCCTCGATTACAGCGGTATGTGTATTTTTTCCCTAGGCCATTCTGGTTAAGCGTTTGGAGCAGCAGAATTGCGAAAAATTTTCTGCCTTCTCAACCATTTCTTGGCTTCAAACTCCCATATCTCGCGAACGGATTGACTTAACGCAAAAATTCCTATTGCATCTGAATGTAGAAACTCGCCCGATTACAGCGTTATGTGTATTTTTTCCCTAGTCCATTCTGGTTAAGCGTTTGGAGCAGCAGAATTGCGAAAAATTTTTTGCCTTCTCAACTATTTCTTGGCTCAAACTCCCATATCTCGCGAACGGATTAACCTAACCCAAAAATTCCTATTGCATCTGAAAGTAGAAACCCGCCCGATTACAACGGTATGTGTATTTTTTCCCTAGGCCATTCTGGTTAAGCGTTTGGAGCAGCAGAATTGCGAAAAATTTTCTGCCTTCTCAACCATTTCTTGGCTTCAAACTCCCATATCTCGCGAACGGATTGACCTAACGCAAAAATTCCTATTGCATCTGAAAGTAGAAACTCGCCCGATTACAGCGTTATGTGTATTTTTCCCCTAGGCCATTCTGGTTAAGCGTTTGGAGCAGCAGAATTGCGAAAAATTTTATGCCTTCTCAACTATTTCTTGGCTCAAACTCCCATATCTCGCGAACGGATTCACCTAACCCAAAAATTCCTATTGCATCTGAAAGTAGAAACCCGCCCGATTACAACGGTATGTGTATTTTTTCCCTAGGCCATTCTGGTTAAGCGTTTGGAGCAGCAGAATTGCGAAAAATTTTCTGCCTTCTCAACCATTTCTTGGCTTCAAACTCCCATATCTCGCGTACGAATTGTCCTAACCCAAAAATTCCTGTTCGGTCTGAAAGTAGAAACTCGCCCGATTACAGCGTTATGGGTATTTTTCCCCTAGGCCATTCTGGTTAAGCGTTTGGAGCAGCAGAATTGCGAAAAATTTTTTGCCTTCTCAACCTTTCTTGGCTCAAACTCCCATATCTCGCGAACGGATTAACCTAACCCAAAAATTCCTATTGCGTCTGAAAGTAGAAACCCGCCCGATTACAACGGTATGTGTATTTTTTCCCTAGGCCATTCTGGTTAAGCGTTTGGAGCAGCAGAATTGCGAAAAATTTTTTGCCTTCTCAACCATTTCTTGGCTTCAAACTCCCATATCTCGCGAACGGATTGACCTAACCCAAAAATTCCTATTGCATCTGAAAGTAGAAACCCGCCCGATTACAACGGTATGTGTATTTTTTCCCTAGGCCATTCTGGCTAAGCGTTTGGAGCAGCAGAATTGCGAAAAATTTGTTGTCTTCTCAACCATTTCTTGGCTTCAAACTCCCATATCTCGCGAACGGATTGACCTAACCCAAAAATTCCTGTTGTGTCTGAAAGTAGAAACTCGCCCGATTACAGCGGTATGTGTATTTTTTCCTTAGCCCATTCTGGTTAAGCGTTTGGAGCAGCAGAATTGCGAAAAATTTTTTGTCTTCTCAACCATTTCTTAGCTTCAAACTCCCATATCTCGCGAACGGATTGACCCAACCCAAAAATTCCTATTGCATCTGAAAGTAGAAACTCGCCCGATTACAACGGTATGTGTATTTTTTCCCTAGGCCATTCTGGTTAAGCGTTTGGAGCAGCAGAATTGCGAAAAATTTGTTGCCTTCTCAACCATTTCTTGGCTTCAAACTCCCATATCTCGCGAACGGATTGAACTAACCCAAAAATTCCTATTGCATCTGAAAGTAGAAACTCGCCCGATTACAGCGGTATGTGTATTTTTTCCCTAGGCCATTCTGGTTAAGCGTTTGGAGCAGCAGAATTGCGAAAAATTTATTGCCTTCTCAACCATTTCTTGGATTCAAACTCCCATATCTCGCGAACGGATTGACCTAACCCAAAAATTCCTATTGCATCTGAAAGTAGAAACTCGCCCGATTACAACGGTATGTGTATTTTTTCCCTACGCCATTCTGGTTAAGCGTTTGCAGCAGCAGAAGTGCGTAAAATTTGTTGTCTTCTAAACCATATCGTGGCTTCAAACTCCCATACCTCGCGAACGGATTGACCTAACCCAAAAATTCCAATTGCATCTGAAAGTAGAAACTCGCCCGATCACAACGGTATGTGTATTTTTTCCCTACGGCATTCTGGTTAAGCGTTTGGAGCAGCAGAAGTGCGTAAAATTTGTTGTCTTCTCAACCACATCTTGGCTTCAAACTCCCATACCTCGCGAACGGATTGACCTGACCCAAAAATTCCAATTGCATCTGAAAGTAGAAACTCGTCCGATTACAACGGTATGTGTATTTTTTCCCTAGCCCATTCTGGTTAAGCGTTTGGAGCAGCCGAAGTGCGAAAAATTTGTTGTCTTCTCAACCATTTCTTAGCTTCAAACTCCCATATCTCGCGAACGGATTGACCTAACCCAAAAATTCCTATTGCATCTGAAAGTAGAAACTCGCCTCGATTACAGCGGTATGTGTATTTTTTCCCTAGGCCATTCTGGTTAAGCGTTTGGAGCAGCAGAATTGCGAAAAATTTTCTGCCTTCTCAACCATTTCTTGGCTTCAAACTCCCATATCTCGCGAACGGATTGACTTAACGCAAAAATTCCTATTGCATCTGAATGTAGAAACTCGCCCGATTACAGCGTTATGTGTATTTTTCCCCTAGTCCATTCTGGTTAAGCGTTTGGAGCAGCAGAATTGCGAAAAATTTTTTGCCTTCTCAACTATTTCTTGGCTCAAACTCCCATATCTCGCGAACGGATTAACCTAACCCAAAAATTCCTATTGCATCTGAAAGTAGAAACCCGCCCGATTACAACGGTATGTGTATTTTTTCCCTAGGCCATTCTGGTTAAGCGTTTGGAGCAGCAGAATTGCGAAAAATTTTCTGCCTTCTCAACCATTTCTTGGCTTCAAACTCCCATATCTCGCGAACGGATTGACCTAACGCAAAAATTCCTATTGCATCTGAAAGTAGAAACTCGCCCGATTACAGCGTTATGTGTATTTTTCCCCTAGGCCATTCTGGTTAAGCGTTTGGAGCAGCAGAATTGCGAAAAATTTTATGCCTTCTCAACTATTTCTTGGCTCAAACTCCCATATCTCGCGAACGGATTCACCTAACCCAAAAATTCCTATTGCATCTGAAAGTAGAAACCCGCCCGATTACAACGGTATGTGTATTTTTTCCCTAGGCCATTCTGGTTAAGCGTTTGGAGCAGCAGAATTGCGAAAAATTTTTTGCCTTCTCAAACATTTCTTGGCTTCAAACTCCCATATCTCGCGAACGGATTGACCTAACCCAAAAATTCCTGTTGCATCTGAAAGTAGAAACCCGCTCGATTACAACGGTATGTGTATTTTTTCCCTAGGCCATTCTGGTTAAGCGTTTGGAGCAGCAGAATTGCGAAAAATTTGTTGTCTTCCCAACCATTTCTTGGCTTCAAACTCCCATATCTCGCGAACGGATTGACCTAACCCAAAAATTCCTGTTGTGTATGAAAGTAGAAACTCGCCCGATTATAGCGGTATGTGTATTTTTTCCTTAGCCCATTCTGGTTAAGCGTTTGGAGCAGCAGAATTGCGAAAAATTTGTTGTCTTCTCAACCATTTCTTAGCTTCAAACTCCCATATCTCGCGAACGGATTGACCTAACCCAAAAATTCCTATTGCATCTGAAAGTAGAAACTCGCCCGATTACAGCGGTATGTGTATTTTTTCCCTAGGCCATTCTGGTTAAGCGTTTGGAGCAGCAGAATTGCGAAAAATTTATTGCCTTCTCAACCATTTCTTGGCTTCAAACTCCCATATCTCGCGAACGGATTGACCTAACCCAAAAATTCCTATTGCATCTGAAAGTAGAAACTCGCCCGATTACAACGGTATGTGTATTTTTTCCCTACGCCATTCTGGTTAAGCGTTTGGAGCAGCAGAAGTGCGTAAAATTTGTTGTCTTCTCAACCATATCTTGGCTTCAAACTCCCATATCTCGCGAACGGATTGACCTAACCCAAAAATTCCAGTTGCATCTGAAAGTAGAAACTCGCCCGATTACAACGGTATGTGTATTTTTTCCCTAGCCCATTCTGGTTAAGCGTTTGGAGCAGCCGAAGTGCGAAAAATTTGTTGTCTTCTCAACCATTTCTTAGCTTCAAACTCCCATATCTCGCGAACGGATTGACCTAACCCAAAAATTCCAATTGCATCTGAAAGTAGAAACTCGCCTCGATTACAGCGGTATGTGTATTTTTTCCCTAGGCTATTCTGGTTAAGCGTTTGGAGCAGCAGAATTGCGAAAAATTTTCTGCCTTCTCAACCATTTCTTGGCTTCAAACTCCCATATCTCGCGAACGGATTGACTTAACGCAAAAATTCCTATTGCATCTGAAAGTAGAAACTCGCCCGATTACAGCGTTATGTGTATTTTTCCCCTACGCCATTCTGGTTAAGCGTTTGGAGCAGCAGAAGTGCGTAAAATTTGTTGTCTTCTCAACCATATCTTGGCTTCAAACTCCCATACCTCGCGAACGGATTGACCTAACCCAAAAATTCCAATTGCATCTGAAAGTAGAAACTCGCCCGATTACAACGGCATGTGTATTTTTTCCCTAGCCCATTCTGGTTAAGCGTTTGGAGCAGCCGAAGTGCGAAAAATTTGTTGTCTTCTCAACCATTTCTTAGCTTCAAACTCCCATATCTCGCGAACGGATTGACCTAACCCAAAAATTCCTATTGCATCTGAAAGTAGAAACTCGCCTCGATTACAGCGGTATGTGTATTTTTTCCCTAGGCCATTCTGGTTAAGCGTTTGGAGCAGCAGAATTGCGAAAAATTTTCTGCCTTCTCAACCATTTCTTGGCTTCAAACTCCCATATCTCGCGAACGGATTGACTTAACGCAAAAATTCCTATTGCATCTGAAAGTAGAAACTCGCCCGATTACAGCGTTATGTGTATTTCTCCCCTAGGCCATTCTGGTTAAGCGTTTGGAGCAGCAGAATTGCGAAAAATTTTTTGCCTTCTCAACTATTTCTTGGCTCAAACTCCCATATCTCGCGAACGGATTAACCTAACCCAAAAATTCCTATTGCATCTGAAAGTAGAAACCCGCCCGATTACAACGGTATGTGTATTTTTTCCCTAGGCCATTCTGGTTAAGCGTTTGGAGCAGCAGAATTGCGAAAAATTTTCTGCCTTCTCAACCATTTCTTGGCTTCAAACTCCCATATCTCGCGAACGGATTGACCTAACGCAAAAATTCCTATTGCATCTGAAAGTAGAAACTCGCCCGATTACAGCGTTATGTGTATTTTTCCCCTAGGCCATTCTGGTTAAGCGTTTGGAACAGCAGAATTGCGAAAAATTTTATGCCTTCTCAACTATTTCTTGGCTCAAACTCCCATATCTCGCGAACGGATTCACCTAACCCAAAAATTCCTATTGCATCTGAAAGTAGAAACCCGCCCGATTACAACGGTATGAGTATTTTTTCCCTAGGCCATTCTGGTTAAGCGTTTGGAGCAGCAGAATTGCGAAAAATTTTTTGCCTTCTCAAACATTTCTTGGCTTCAAACTCCCATATCTCGCGAACGGATTGACCTAACCCAAAAATTCCTGTTGCATCTGAAAGTAGAAACCCGCCCGATTACAACGGTATGTGTATTTTTTCCCTAGGCCATTCTGGTTAAGCGTTTGGAGCAGCAGAATTGCGAAAAATTTGTTGTCTTCTCAACCATTTCTTGGCTTCAAACTCCCATATCTCGCGAACGGATTGACCTAACCCAAAAATTCCTGTTGTGTATGAAAGTAGAAACTCGCCCGATTATAGCGGTATGTGTATTTTTTCCTTAGCCCATTCTGGTTAAAGGTTTGGAGCAGCAGAATTGCGAAAAATTTGTTGTCTTCTCAACCATTTCTTAGCTTCAAACTCCCATATCTCGCGAACGGATTGACCGAACCCAAAAATTCCAATTGCATCTGAAAGTAGAAACTCGCCCGATTACAACGGCATGTGTATTTTTTCCCTAGCCCATTCTGGTTAAGCGTTTGGAGCAGCCGAAGTGCGAAAAATTTGTTGCCTTCTCAACTATTTCTTGGCTCAAACTCCCATATCTCGCGAACGGATTAACCTAACCCAAAAATTCCTATTGCATCTGAAAGTAGAAACCCGCCCGATTACAACGGTATGTGTATTTTTTCCCTAGGCCATTCTGGTTAAGCGTTTGGAGCAGCAGAATTGCGAAAAATTTTCTGCCTTCTCAACCATTTCTTGGCTTCAAACTCCCATATCTCGCGAACGGATTGACCTAACGCAAAAATTCCTATTGCATCTGAAAGTAGAAACTCGCCCGATTACAGCGTTATGTGTATTTTTCCCCTAGGCCATTCTGGTTAAGCGTTTGGAACAGCAGAATTGCGAAAAATTTTATGCCTTCTCAACTATTTCTTGGCTCAAACTCCCATATCTCGCGAACGGATTCACCTAACCCAAAAATTCCTATTGCATCTGAAAGTAGAAACCCGCCCGATTACAACGGTATGTGTATTTTTTCCCTAGGCCATTCTGGTTAAGCGTTTGGAGCAGCAGAATTGCGAAAAATTTTTTGCCTTCTCAAACATTTCTTGGCTTCAAACTCCCATATCTCGCGAACGGATTGACCTAACCCAAAAATTCCTGTTGCATCTGAAAGTAGAAACCCGCCCGATTACAACGGTATGTGTATTTTTTCCCTAGGCCATTCTGGTTAAGCGTTTGGAGCAGCAGAATTGCGAAAAATTTGTTGTCTTCTCAACCATTTCTTGGCTTCAAACTCCCATATCTCGCGAACGGATTGACCTAACCCAAAAATTCCTGTTGTGTATGAAAGTAGAAACTCGCCCGATTATAGCGGTATGTGTATTTTTTCCTTAGCCCATTCTGGTTAAAGGTTTGGAGCAGCAGAATTGCGAAAAATTTGTTGTCTTCTCAACCATTTCTTAGCTTCAAACTCCCATATCTCGCGAACGGATTGACCGAACCCAAAAATTCCTATTGCATCTGAAAGTAGAAACTCGCCCGATTACAGCGGTATGTGTATTTTTTCCCTAGGCCATTCTGGTTAAGCGTTTGGAGCAGCAGAATTGCGAAAAATTTTTTGCCTTCTCAACTATTTCTTGGCTCAAACTCCCATATCTCGCGAACGGATTAACCTAACCCAAAAATTCCTATTGCATCTGAAAGTAGAAACTCGCCCGATTACAGCGTTATGTGTATTTTTCCCCTAGGCCATTCTGGTTAAGCGTTTGGAGCAGCAGAATTGCGAAAAATTTTTTGCCTTCTCAACTATTTCTTGGCTCAAACTCCCATATCTCGCGAACGGATTAACCTAACCCAAGAGTTCCTATTGCATCTGAAAGTAGAAACCCGCCCGATTACAACGGTATGTGTATTTTGTCCCTAGGCCATTCTGGTTAAGCGTTTGGAGCAGCAGAATTGCGAAAAATTTTCTGCCTTCTCAACCATTTCTTGGCTTCAAACTCCCATATCTCGCGAACGGATTGACCTAACGCAAAATTTCCTATTGCATCTGAAAGTAGAAACTCGCCCGATTACAGCGTTATGTGTATTTTTCCCCTAGGCCATTCTGGTTATGCGTTTGGAGCAGCAGAATTGCGAAAAATTTGTTGTCTTCTCAACCATTTCTTGGCTTCAAACTCCCATATCTCGCGAACGGATTGACCTAACCCAAAAATTCCTGTTGTGTATGAAAGTAGAAACTCGCCCGATTATAGCGGTATGTGAATTTTTTCCTTAGCCCATTCTGGTTAAGCGTTTGGAGCAGCAGAATTGCGAAAAATTTGTTGTCTTCTCAACCATTTCTTAGCTTCAAACTCCCATATCTCGCGAACGGATTGACCTAACCCAAAAATTTCTATTGCATCTGAAAGTAGAAACTCGCCCGATTACAACGGTATGTGTATTTTTTCCCTAGGCCATTCTGGTTAAGCGTTTGGAGCAGCAGAATTGCGAAAAATTTTTTGCCTTCTCAACCATTTCTTGGCTTCAAACTCCCATATCTCGCGAACGGATTGACCTAACCCAAAAATTCCTATTGCATCTGAAAGTAGAAACTCGCCTCGATTACAGCGGTATGTGTATTTTTTCCCTAGGCTATTCTGGTTAAGCGTTTGGAGCAGCAGAATTGCGAAAAATTTTCTGCCTTCTCAACCATTTCTTGGCTTCAAACTCCCATATCTCGCGAACGGATTGACTTAACGCAAAAATTCCTATTGCATCTGAAAGTAGAAACTCGCCCGATTACAGCGTTATGTGTATTTTTCCCCTAGGCCATTCTGGTTAAGCGTTTGGAGCAGCAGAATTGCGAAAAATTTTTTGCCTTCTCAACTATTTCTTGGCTCAAACTCCCATATCTCGCGAACGGATTAACCTAACCCAAAAATTCCTATTGCATCTGAAAGTAGAAACTCGCCCGATTACAGCGTTATGTGTATTTTTCCCCTAGGCCATTCTGGTTAAGCGTTTGGAGCAGCAGAATTGCGAAAATTTTTTTGCCTTCTCAACTATTTCTTGGCTCAAACTCCCATATCTCGCGAACGGATTAACCTAACCCAAAAATTCCTATTGCATCTGAAAGTAGAAACCCGCCCGATTACAACGGTATGTGTATTTTTTCCCTAGGCCATTCTGGTTAAGCGTTTGGAGCAGCAGAATTGCGAAAAATTTTCTGCCTTCTCAACCATTTCTTGGCTTCAAACTCCCATATCTCGCGAACGGATTGACCTAACCCAAAAATTCCTATTGCATCTGAAAGTAGAAACTCGCCCGATTACAACGGTATGTGTATTTTTTCCCTACGCCATTCTGGTTAAGCGTTTGGAGCAGCAGAAGTGCGTAAAATTTGTAGTCTTCTCAACCATATCTTGGCTTCAAACTCCCATATCTCGCGAACGGATTGACCTAACCCAAAAATTCCAATTGCATCTGAAAGTAGAAACTCGCCCGATTACAACGGTATGTGTATTTTTTCCCTAGCCCATTCTGGTTAAGCGTTTGGAGCAGCCGAAGTGCGAAAAATTTGTTGTCTTCTCAACCATTTCTTAGCTTCAAACTCCCATATCTCGCGAACGGATTGACCTAACCCAAAAATTCCTATTGCATCTGAAAGTAGAAACTCGCCTCGATTACAGCGGTATGTGTATTTTTTCCCTAGGCTATTCTGGTTAAGCGTTTGGAGCAGCAGAATTGCGAAAAATTTTCTGCCTTCTCAACCATTTCTTGGCTTCAAACTCCCATATCTCGCGAACGGATTGACTTAACGCAAAAATTCCTATTGCATCTGAAAGTAGAAACTCGCCCGATTACAGCGTTATGTGTATTTTTCCCCTAGGCCATTCTGGTTAAGCGTTTGGAGCAGCAGAATTGCGAAAAATTTTTTGCCTTCTCAACTATTTCTTGGCTCAAACTCCCATATCTCGCGAACGGATTAACCTAACCCAAAAATTCCTATTGCATCTGAAAGTAGAAACTCGCCCGATTACAGCGTTATGTGTATTTTTCCCCAAGGCCATTCTGGTTAAGCGTTTGGAGCAGCAGAATTGCGAAAAATTTTTTGCCTTCTCAACTATTTCTTGGCTCAAACTCCCATATCTCGCGAACGGATTAACCAAACCCAAAAATTCCTATTGCATCTGAAAGTAGAAACCCGCCCGATTACAACGGTATGTGTATTTTTTCCCTAGGCCATTCTGGTTAAGCGTTTGGAGCAGCAGAATTGCGAAAAATTTTCTGCCTTCTCAACCATTTCTTGGCTTCAAACTCCCATATCTCGCGAACGGATTGACCTAACGCAAAAGTTCCTATTGCATCTGAAAGTAGAAACTCGCCCGATTACAGCGTTATGTGTATTTTTCCCCTAGGCCATTCTGGTTAAGCGTTTGGAGCAGCAGAATTGCGAAAAATTTGTTGTCTTCTCAACCATTTCTTGGCTTCAAACTCCCATATCTCGCGAACGGATTGACCTAACCCAAAAATTCCTGTTGTGTATGAAAGTAGAAACTCGCCCGATTATAGCGGTATGTGTATTTTTTCCTTAGCCCATTCTGGTTAAGCGTTTGGAGCAGCAGAATTGCGAAAAATTTGTTGTCTTCTCAACCATTTCTTAGCTTCAAACTCCCATATCTCGCGAACGGATTGACCTAACCCAAAAATTCCTATTGCATCTGAAAGTAGAAACTCGCCCGATTACAACGGTATGTGTATTTTTTCCCTAGGCCATTCTGGTTAAGCGTTTGGAGCAGCAGAATTGCGAAAAATTTTTTGCCTTCTCAACCATTTCTTGGCTTCAAACGCCCATATCTCGCGAACGGATTGACCTAACCCAAAAATTCCTATTGCATCTGAAAGTAGAAACTCGCCCGATTACAGCGGTATGTGTATTTTTTCCCTAGGCCATTCTGGTTAAGCGTTTGGAGCAGCAGAATTGCGAAAAATTTATTGCCTTCTCAACCATTTCTTGGCTTCAAACTCCCATATCTCGCGAACGGATTGACCTAACCCAAAAATTCCTATTGCATCTGAAAGTAGAAACTCGCCCGATTACAACCGTATGTGTATTTTTACCCTAGGCCATTCTTGTTAAGCGTTTGGAGCAGCAGAATTGCGAAAAATTTTTTGCCTTCTCAACCATTTCTTGGCTTCAAACTCCCATATCTCCCGAACGGATTGACCTAACCCTAAAATTCCTATTGCATCTGAAAGTAGAAACTCGCCCGATTACAGCGGTATGTGTATTTTTTCCCTAGGCCATTCTGGTTAAGCGTTTGGAGCAGCAGAATTGCGAAAAATTTTCTGCCTTCTCAACCATTTCTTGGCTTCAAACTCCCATATCTCGCGAACGGATTGACCTAACGCAAAAATTCCTATTGCATCTGAAAGTAGAAACTCGCCCGATTACAGCGTTATGTGTATTTTTCCCCTAGGCCATTCTGGTTAAGCGTTTGGAGCAGCAGAATTGCGAAAAATTTTTTGCCTTCTCAACTATTTCTTGGCTCAAACTCCCATATCTCGCGAACGGATTAACCTAACCCAAAAATTCCTATTGCATCTGAAAGTAGAAACCCGCCCGGTTACAACGGTATGTGTATTTTTTCCCTAGGCCATTCTGGTTAAGCGTTTGGAGCAGCAGAATTGCGAAAAATTTTTTGCCTTCTCAACTATTTCTTGGCTCAAACTCCCATATCTCGCGAACGGATTAACCTAACCCAAAAATTCCTATTGCATCTGAAAGTAGAAACCCGCCCGGTTACAACGGTATGTGTATTTTTTCCCTAGGCCATTCTGGTTAAGCGTTTGGAGCAGCAGAATTGCGAAAAATTTTTTCCTTCTCAACCATTTCTTGGCTTCAAACTCCCATATCTCGCGAACGGATTGACCTAACCCAAAAATTCCTGTTGTGTATGAAAGTAGAAACTCGCCCGATTACAGCGGTATGTGTAATTTTTCCTTAGCCTATTCTGGTTAAGCGTTTGGAGCAGCAGAATTGCGAAAAATTTGTTGTCTTCTCAACCATTTCTTAGCTTCAAACTCCCATATCTCGCGAACGGACTGACCTAACCCAAAAATTCCTATTGCATCTGAAAGTAGAAACTCGCCCGATTACAACGGTATGTGTATTTTTTCCCTAGGCCATTCTGGTTAAGCGTTTGGAGCAGCAGAATTGCGAAAAATTTTTTGCCTTCTCAACCATTTCTTGGCTTCAAACTCCCATATCTCGCGAACGGATTGACCTAACCCAAAAATTCCTATTGCATCTGAAAGTAGAAACTCGCCCGATTACAGCGGTATGTGTATTTTTTCCCTAGGCCATTCTGGTTAAGCGTTTGGAGCAGCAGAATTGCGAAAAATTTATTGCCTTCTCAACCATTTCTTGGCTTCAAACTCCCATATCTCGCGAACGGATTGACCTAACCCAAAAATTCCTATTGCATCTGAAAGTAGAAACTCGCCCGATTACAACCGTATGTGTATTTTTTCCCTAGGCCATTCTTGTTAAGCGTTTGGAGCAGCAGAATTGCGAAAAATTTTTTGCCTTCTCAACCATTTCTTGGCTTCAAACTCCCATATCTCGCGAACGGATTGACCTAACCCTAAAATTCCTATTGCATCTGAAAGTAGAAACTCGCCCGATTACAGCGGTATGTGTATTTTTTCCCTAGGCCATTCTGGTTAAGCGTTCGGAGCAGCAGAATTGCGAAAAATTTTCTGCCTTCTCAACCATTTCTTGGCATCAAACTCCCATATCTCGCGAACGGATTGACCTAACGCAAAAATTCCTATTGCATCTGAAAGTAGAAACTCGCCCGATTACAGCGTTATGTGTATTTTTCCCCTAGGCCATTCTGGTTAAGCGTTTGGAGCAGCAGAATTGCGAAAAATTTTCTGCCTTCTCAACCGTTTCTTGGCTTCAAACTCCCATATCTCGCGAACGGATTGACTTAACGCAAAAATTCCTATTGCATCTGAAAGTAGAAACTCGCCCGATTACAGCGTTATGTGTATTTTTCCCCTAGGCCATTCTGGTTAAGCGTTTGGAGCAGCAGAATTGCGAAAAATTTTTTGCCTTCTCAACTATTTCTTGGCTCAAACTCCCATATCTCGCGAACGGATTAACCTAACCCAAGAATTCCTATTGCATCTGAAAGTAGAAACCCGCCCGATTACAACGGTATGTGTATTTTTTCCCTAGGCCATTCTGGTTAAGCGTTTGGAGCAGCAGAATTGCGAAAAATTTTCTGCCTTCTCAACCATTTCTTGGCTTCAAACTCCCATATCTCGCGAACGGATTGACCTAACGCAAAAATTCCTATTGCATCTGAAAGTAGAAACTCGCCCGATTACAGCGTTATGTGTATTTTTCCCCTAGGCCATTCTGGTTAAGCGTTTGGAGCAGCAGAATTGCGAAAAATTTTTTGCCTTCTCAACTATTTCTTGGCTCAAACTCCCATATCTCGCGAACAGATTCACCTAACCCAAAAATTCCTATTGCATCTGAAAGTAGAAACCCTACCGATTACAACGGTATGTGTATTTTTTCCCTAGGCCATTCTGGTTAAGCGTTTGGAGCAGCAGAATTGCGAAAAATTTTTTGCCTTCTCAAACATTTCTTGGCTTCAAACTCCCATATCTCGCGAACGGATTGACCTAACCCAAAAATTCCTGTTGCATCTGAAAGTAGAAACCCGCCCGATTACAACGGTATGTGTATTTTTTCCCTAGGCCATTCTGGTTAAGCGTTTGGAGCTGCAGAATTGCGAAAAATTTGTTGTCTTCTCAACCATTTCTTGGCTTCAAACTCCCATATCTCGCGAACGGATTGACCTAACCCAAAAATTCCTGTTGTGTATGAAAGTAGAAACTCGCCCGATTATAGCGGTATGTGTATTTTTTCCTTAGCCCATTCTGGTTAAGCGTTTGGAGCAGCAGAATTGCGAAAAATTTGTTGTCTTCTCAACCATTTCTTAGCTTCAAACTCCCATATCTCGCGAACGGATTGACCTAACCCAAAAATTCCTATTGCATCTGAAAGTAGAAACTCGCCCGATTACAGCGGTATGTGTATTTTTTCCCTAGGCCATTCTGGTTAAGCGTTTGGAGCAGCAGAATTGCGAAAAATTTATTGCCTTCTCAACCATTTCTTGGCTTCAAACTCCCATATCTCGCGAACGGATTGACCTAACCCAAAAATTCCTATTGCATCTGAAAGTAGAAACTCGCCCGATTACAACGGTATGTGTATTTTTTCCCTACGCCATTCTGGTTAAGCGTTTGGAGCAGCAGAAGTGCGTAAAATTTGTTGTCTTCTGAACCATATCTTGGCTTCAAACTCCCATATCTCGCGAACGGATTGACCTAACCCAAAAATTCCAATTGCATCTGAAAGTAGAAACTCGCCCGATTACAACGGTATGTGTATTTTTTCCCTAGGCTATTCTGGTTAAGCGTTTGGAGCAGCAGAATTGCGAAAAATTTTCTGCCTTCTCAACCATTTCTTGGCTTCAAACTCCCATATCTCGCGAACGGATTGACTTAACGCAAAAATTCCTATTGCATCTGAAAGTAGAAACTCGCCCGATTACAGCGTTATGTGTATTTTTCCCCTAGGCCATTCTGGTTAAGCGTTTGGAGCAGCAGAATTGCGAAAAATTTTTTGCCTTCTCAACTATTTCTTGGCTCAAACTCCCATATCTCGCGAACGGATTAACCTAACCCAAAAATTCCTATTGCATCTGAAAGTAGAAACTCGCCCGATTACAGCGTTATGTGTATTTTTCCCCTAGGACATTCTGGTTAAGCGTTTGGAGCAGCAGAATTGCGAAAAATTTTTTGCCTTCTCAACTATTTCTTGGCTCTAACTCCCATATCTCGCGAACGGATTAACCTAACCAAAAAATTCCTATTGCATCTGAAAGTAGAAACCCGCCCGATTACAACGGTATGTGTATTTTCTCCCTAGGCCATTCTGGTTAAGCGTTTGGAGCAGCAGAATTGCGAAAAATTTATTGCCTTCTCAACCATTTCTTGGCTTCAAACTCCCATATCTCGCGAACGGATTGACCTAACGCAAAATTTCCTATTGCATCTGAAAGTAGAAACTCGCCCGATTACAGCGTTATGTGTATTTTTCCCCTAGGCCATTCTGGTTAAGCGTTTGGAGCAGCAGAATTGCGAAAAATTTGTTGTCTTCTCAACCATTTCTTGGCTTCAAACTCCCATATCTCGCGAACGGATTGACCTAACCCAAAAATTCCTGTTGTGTATGAAAGTAGAAACTCGCCCGATTATAGCGGTATGTGTATTTTTTCCCTAGCCCATTCTGGTTAAGCGTTTGGAGCAGCCGAAGTGCGAAAAATTTGTTGTCTTCTCAACCATTTCTTAGCTTCAAACTCCCATATCTCGCGAACGGATTGACCTAACCCAAAAATTCCTATTGCATCTGAAAGTAGAAACTCGCCTCGATTACAGCGGTATGTGTATTTTTTCCCTAGGCTATTCTGGTTAAGCGTTTGGAGCAGCAGAATTGCGAAAAATTTTTTGCCTTCTCAACTATTTCTTGGCTCAAACTCCCATATCTCGCGAACGGATTAACCTAACCCAAAAATTCCTATTGCATCTGAAAGTAGAAACTCGCCCGATTACAGCGTTATGTGTATTTTTCCCCTAGGCCATTCTGGTTAAGCGTTTGGAGCAGCAGAATTGCGAAAAATTTTTTGCCTTCTCAACTATTTCTTGGCTCAAACTCCCATATCTCGCGAACGGATTAACCTAACCCAAAAGTTCCTATTGCATCTGAAAGTAGAAACCCGCCCGATTACAACGGTATGTGTATTTTTTCCCTAGGCCATTCTGGTTAAGCGTTTGGAGCAGCAGAATTGCGAAAAATTTTCTGCCTTCTCAACCATTTCTTGGCTTCAAACTCCCATATCTCGCGAACGGATTGACCTAACGCAAAATTTCCTATTGCATCTGAAAGTAGAAACTCGCCCGATTACAGCGTTATGTGTATTTTTCCCCTAGGCCATTCTGGTTATGCGTTTGGAGCAGCAGAATTGCGAAAAATTTGTTGTCTTCTCAACCATTTCTTGGCTTCAAACTCCCATATCTCGCGAACGGATTGACCTAACCCAAAAATTCCTGTTGTGTATGAAAGTAGAAACTCGCCCGATTATAGCGGTATGTGAATTGTTTCCTTAGCCCATTCTGGTTAAGCGTTTGGAGCAGCAGAATTGCGAAAAATTTGTTGTCTTCTCAACCATTTCTTAGCTTCAAACTCCCATATCTCGCGAACGGATTGACCTAACCCAAAAATTTCTATTGCATCTGAAAGTAGAAACTCGCCCGATTACAACGGTATGTGTATTTTTTCCCTAGGCCATTCTGGTTAAGCGTTTGGAGCAGCAGAATTGCGAAAAATTTTTTGCCTTCTCAACCATTTCTTGGCTTCAAACTCCCATATCTCGCGAACGGATTGACCTAACCCAAAAATTCCTATTGCATCTGAAAGTAGAAACTCGCCTCGATTACAGCGGTATGTGTATTTTTTCCCTAGGCTATTCTGGTTAAGCGTTTGGAGCAGCAGAATTGCGAAAAATTTTCTGCCTTCTCAACCATTTCTTGGCTTCAAACTCCCATATCTCGCGAGCGGATTGACTTAACGCAAAAATTCCTATTGCATCTGAAAGTAGAAACTCGCCCGATTACAGCGTTATGTGTATTTTTCCCCTAGGCCATTCTGGTTAAGCGTTTGGAGCAGCAGAATTGCGAAAAATTTTTTGCCTTCTCAACTATTTCTTGGCTCAAACTCCCATATCTCGCGAACGGATTAACCTAACCCAAAAATTCCTATTGCATCTGAAAGTAGAAACTCGCCCGATTACAGCGTTATGTGTATTTTTCCCCTAGGCCATTCTGGTTAAGCGTTTGGAGCAGCAGAATTGCGAAAAATTTTTTGCCTTCTCAACTATTTCTTGGCTCAAACTCCCATATCTCGCGAACGGATTAACCTAACCCAAAAATTCCTATTGCATCTGAAAGTAGAAACCCGCCCGATTACAACGGTATGTGTATTTTTTCCCTAGGCCATTCTGGTTAAGCGTTTGGAGCAGCAGAATTGCGAAAAATTTTCTGCCTTCTCAACCATTTCTTGGCTTCAAACTCCCATATCTCGCGAACGGATTGACCTAACGCAAAATTTCCTATTGCATCTGAAAGTAGAAACTCGCCCGATTACAGCGTTATGTGTATTTTTCCCCTAGGCCATTCTGGTTAAGCGTTTGGAGCAGCAGAATTGCGAAAAATTTGTTGTCTTCTCAACCATTTCTTGGCTTCAAACTCCCATATCTCGCGAACGGATTGACCTAACCCAAAAATTCCTGTTGTGTATGAAAGTAGAAACTCGCCCGATTATAGCGGTATGTGAATTTTTTCCTTAGCCCATTCTGGTTAAGCGTTTGGAGCAGCAGAATTGCGAAAAATTTGTTGTCTTCTCAACCATTTCTTAGCTTCAAACTCCCATATCTCGCGAACGGATTGACCTAACCCAAAAATTTCTATTGCATCTGAAAGTAGAAACTCGCCCGATTACAACGGTATGTGTATTTTTTCCCTAGGCCATTCTGGTTAAGCGTTTGGAGCAGCAGAATTGCGAAAAATTTTTTGCCTTCTCAACCATTTCTTGGCTTCAAACTCCCATATCTCGCGAACGGATTGACCTAACCCAAAAATTCCTATTGCATCTGAAAGTAGAAACTCGCCCGATTACAGCGGTATGTGTATTTTTTCCCTAGGCCATTCTGGTTAAGCGTTTGGAGCAGCAGAATTGCGAAAAATTTATTGCCTTCTCAACCATTTCTTGGCTTCAAACTCCCATATCTCGCGAACGGATTGACCTAACCCAAAAATTCCTATTGCATCTGAAAGTAGAAACTCGCCCGATTACAACCGTATGTGTATTTTTACCCTAGGCCATTCTTGTTAAGCGTTTGGAGCAGCAGAATTGCGAAAAATTTTTTGCCTTCTCAACCATTTCTTGGCTTCAAACTCCCATATCTCCCGAACGGATTGACCTAACCCTAAAATTCCTATTGCATCTGAAAGTAGAAACTCGCCCGATTACAGCGGTATGTGTATTTTTTCCCTAGGCCATTCTGGTTAAGCGTTTGGAGCAGCAGAATTGCGAAAAATTTTCTGCCTTCTCAACCATTTCTTGGCTTCAAACTCCCATATCTCGCGAACGGATTGACCTAACGCAAAAATTCCTATTGCATCTGAAAGTAGAAACTCGCCCGATTACAGCGTTATGTGTATTTTTCCCCTAGGCCATTCTGGTTAAGCGTTTGGAGCAGCAGAATTGCGAAAAATTTGTTGTCTTCTCAACCATTTCTTGGCTTCAAACTCCCATATCTCGCGAACGGATTGACCTAACCCAAAAATTCCTGTTGTGTATGAAAGTAGAAACTCGCCCGATTATAGCGGTATGTGAATTTTTTCCTTAGCCCATTCTGGTTAAGCGTTTGGAGCAGCAGAATTGCGAAAAATTTGTTGTCTTCTCAACCATTTCTTAGCTTCAAACTCCCATATCTCGCGAACGGATTGACCTAACCCAAAAATTTCTATTGCATCTGAAAGTAGAAACTCGCCCGATTACAACGGTATGTGTATTTTTTCCCTAGGCCATTCTGGTTAAGCGTTTGGAGCAGCAGAATTGCGAAAAATTTTTTGCCTTCTCTACCATTTCTTGGCTTCAAACTCCCATATCTCGCGAACGGATTGACCTAACCCAAAAATTCCTATTGCATCTGAAAGTAGAAACTCGCCTCGATTACAGCGGTATGTGTATTTTTTCCCTAGGCTATTCTGGTTAAGCGTTTGGAGCAGCAGAATTGCGAAAAATTTTCTGCCTTCTCAACCATTTCTTGGCTTCAAACTCCCATATCTCGCGAACGGATTGACTTAACGCAAAAATTCCTATTGCATCTGAAAGTAGAAACTCGCCCGATTACAGAGTTATGTGTATTTTTCCCCTAGGCCATTCTGGTTAAGCGTTTGGAGCAGCAGAATTGCGAAAAATTTTTTGCCTTCTCAACTATTTCTTGGCTCAAACTCCCATATCTCGCGAACGGATTAACCTAACCCAAAAATTCCTATTGCATCTGAAAGTAGAAACCCGCCCGATTACAACGGTATGTGTATTTTTTCCCTAGGCCATTCTGGTTAAGCGTTTGGAGCAGCAGAATTGCGAAAAATTTTCTGCCTTCTCAACCATTTCTTGGCTTCAAACTCCCATATCTCGCGAACGGATTGACCTAACGCAAAAATTCCTATTGCATCTGAAAGTAGAAACTCGCCCGATTACAGCGTTATGTGTATTTTTCCCCTAGGCCATTCTGGTTAAGCGTTTGGAGCAGCAGAATTGCGAAAAATTTGTTGTCTTCTCAACCATTTCTTGGCTTCAAACTCCCATATCTCGCGAACGGATTGACCTAACCCAAAAATTCCTGTTGTGTATGAAAGTAGAAACTCGCCCGATTATAGCGGTATGTGAATTTTTTCCTTAGCCCATTCTGGTTAAGCGTTTGGAGCAGCAGAATTGCGAAAAATTTGTTGTCCTCTCAACCATTTCTTAGCTTCAAACTCCCATATCTCGCGAACGGATTGACCTAACCCAAAAATTTCTATTGCATCTGAAAGTAGAAACTCGCCCGATTACAACGGTATGTGTATTTTTTCCCTAGGCCATTCTGGTTAAGCGTTTGGAGCAGCAGAATTGCGAAAAATTTTTTGCCTTCTCAACCATTTCTTGGCTTCAAACTCCCATATCTCGCGAACGGATTGACCTAACCCAAAAATTCCTATTGCATCTGAAAGTAGAAACTCGCCCGATTACAGCGGTATGTGTATTTTTTCCCTAGGCCATTCTGGTTAAGCGTTTGGAGCAGCAGAATTGCGAATAATTTATTGCCTTCTCAACCATTTCTTGGCTTCAAACTCCCATATCTCGCGAACGGATTGACCTAACCCAAAAATTCCTATTGCATCTGAAAGTAGAAACTCGCCCGATTACAACCGTATGTGTATTTTTACCCTAGGCCATTCTTGTTAAGCGTTTGGAGCAGCAGAATTGCGAAAAATTTTTTGCCTTCTCAACCATTTCTTGGCTTCAAACTCCCATATCTCCCGAACGGATTGACCTAACCCTAAAATTCCTATTGCATCTGAAAGTAGAAACTCGCCCGATTACAGCGGTATGTGTATTTTTTCCCTAGGCCATTCTGGTTAAGCGTTTGGAGCAGCAGAATTGCGAAAAATTTTCTGCCTTCTCAACCATTTCTTGGCTTCAAACTCCCATATCTCGCGAACGGATTGACCTAACGCAAAAATTCCTATTGCATCTGAAAGTAGAAACTCGCCCGATTACAGCGTTATGTGTATTTTTCCCCTAGGCCATTCTGGTTAAGCGTTTGGAGCAGCAGAATTGCGAAAAATTTTTTGCCTTCTCAACTATTTCTTGGCTCAAACTCCCATATCTCGCGAACGGATTATCCAAACCCAAAAATTCCTATTGCATCTGAAAGTAGAAACCCGCCCGGTTACAACGGTATGTGTATTTTTTCCCTAGGCCATTCTGGTTAAGCGTTTGGAGCAGCAGAATTGCGAAAAATTTTTTGCCTTCTCAACCATTTCTTGGCTTCAAACTCCCATATCTCGCGAACGGATTGACCTAACCCAAAAATTCCTGTTGTGTATGAAAGTAGAAACTCGCCCGATTATAGCGGTATGTGAATTTTTTCCTTAGCCCATTCTGGTTAAGCGTTTGGAGCAGCAGAATTGCGAAAAATTTGTTGTCTTCTCAACCATTTCTTAGCTTCAAACTCCCATATCTCGCGAACGGATTGACCTAACCCAAAAATTTCTATTGCATCTGAAAGTAGAAACTCGCCCGATTACAACGGTATGTGTATTTTTTCCCTAGGCCATTCTGGTTAAGCGTTTGGAGCAGCAGAATTGCGAAAAATTTTTTGCCTTCTCAACCATTTCTTGGCTTCAAACTCCCATATCTCGCGAACGGATTGACCTAACCCAAAAATTCCTATTGCATCTGAAAGTAGAAACTCGCCCGATTACAGCGGTATGTGTATTTTTTCCCTAGGCCATTCTGGTTAAGCGTTTGGAGCAGCAGAATTGCGAATAATTTATTGCCTTCTCAACCATTTCTTGGCTTCAAACTCCCATATCTCGCGAACGGATTGACCTAAC
Source organism: Ptiloglossa arizonensis (assembly GCF_051014685.1). NCBI lineage: Eukaryota > Metazoa > Arthropoda > Insecta > Hymenoptera > Colletidae > Ptiloglossa > Ptiloglossa arizonensis. Next base: position 118,048 of record NW_027479207.1, on the reverse strand, counting down.
CCAAAAATTCCTATTGCATCTGAAAGTAGAAACTCGCCCGATTACAACCGTATGTGTATTTTTACCCTAGGCCATTCTTGTTAAGCGTTTGGAGCAGCAGAATTGCGAAAAATTTTTTGCCTTCTCAACCATTTCTTGGCTTCAAACTCCCATATCTCCCGAACGGATTGACCTAACCCTAAAATTCCTATTGCATCTGAAAGTAGAAACTCGCCCGATTACAGCGGTATGTGTATTTTTTCCCTAGGCCATTCTGGTTAAGCGTTTGGAGCAGCAGAATTGCGAAAAATTTTCTGCCTTCTCAACCATTTCTTGGCTTCAAACTCCCATATCTCGCGAACGGATTGACCTAACGCAAAAATTCCTATTGCATCTGAAAGTAGAAACTCGCCCGATTACAGCGTTATGTGTATTTTTTCCCTAGGCCATTCTGGTTAAGCGTTTGGAGCAGCAGAATTGCGAAAAATTTTTTGCCTTCTCAACCATTTCTTGGCTTCAAACTCCCATATCTCGCGAACGGATTGACCTAACCCAAAAATTCCTATTGCATCTGAAAGTAGAAACTCGCCCGATTACAGCGGTATGTGTATTTTTTCCCTAGGCCATTCTGGTTAAGCGTTTGGAGCAGCAGAATTGCGAATAATTTATTGCCTTCTCAACCATTTCTTGGCTTCAAACTCCCATATCTCGCGAACGGATTGACCTAACCCAAAAATTCCTATTGCATCTGAAAGTAGAAACTCGCCCGATTACAACCGTATGTGTATTTTTACCCTAGGCCATTCTTGTTAAGCGTTTGGAGCAGCAGAATTGCGAAAAATTTTTTGCCTTCTCAACCATTTCTTAGCTTCAAACTCCCATATCTCGCGAACGGATTGACCTAACCCAAAAATTTCTATTGCATCTGAAAGTAGAAACTCGCCCGATTACAACGGTATGTGTATTTTTTCCCTAGGCCATTCTGGTTAAGCGTTTGGAGCAGCAGAATTGCGAAAAATTTTTTGCCTTCTCAACCATTTCTTGGCTTCAAACTCCCATATCTCGCGAACGGATTGACCTAACCCAAAAATTCCTATTGCATCTGAAAGTAGAAACTCGCCCGATTACAGCGGTATGTGTATTTTTTCCCTAGGCCATTCTGGTTAAGCGTTTGGAGCAGCAGAATTGCGAATAATTTATTGCCTTCTCAACCATTTCTTGGCTTCAAACTCCCATATCTCGCGAACGGATTGACCTAACCCAAAAATTCCTATTGCATCTGAAAGTAGAAACTCGCCCGATTACAACCGTATGTGTATTTTTACCCTAGGCCATTCTTGTTAAGCGTTTGGAGCAGCAGAATTGCGAAAAATTTTTTGCCTTCTCAACCATTTCTTGGCTTCAAACTCCCATATCTCCCGAACGGATTGACCTAACCCTAAAATTCCTATTGCATCTGAAAGTAGAAACTCGCCCGATTACAGCGGTATGTGTATTTTTTCCCTAGGCCATTCTGGTTAAGCGTTTGGAGCAGCAGAATTGCGAAAAATTTTCTGCCTTCTCAACCATTTCTTGGCTTCAAACTCCCATATCTCGCGAACGGATTGACCTAACGCAAAAATTCCTATTGCATCTGAAAGTAGAAACTCGCCCGATTACAGCGTTATGTGTATTTTTCCCCTAGGCCATTCTGGTTAAGCGTTTGGAGCAGCAGAATTGCGAAAAATTTTTTGCCTTCTCAACTATTTCTTGGCTCAAACTCCCATATCTCGCGAACGGATTAACCAAACCCAAAAATTCCTATTGCATCTGAAAGTAGAAACCCGCCCGGTTACAACGGTATGTGTATTTTTTCCCTAGGCCATTCTGGTTAAGCGTTTGAAGCAGCAGAATTGCGAAAAATTTTTTGCCTTCTCAACCATTTCGTGGCTTCAAACTCCCATATCTCGCGAACGGATTGACCTAACCCAAAAATTCCTATTGCATCTGAAAGTAGAAACTCGCCCGTTTACAACGGTATGTGTATTTTTTCCCTAGGCCATTCTGGTTAAGCGTTTGGAGCAGCAGAATTGCGAAAAATTTTTTGCCTTCTCAAACATTTCTTGGATTCAAACTCCCATATCTCGCGAACGGATTGACCTAACCCAAAAATTCCTATTGCATCTGAAAGTAGAAACCCGCCCGATTACAACGGTATGTGTATTTTTTCCCTAGGCCATTCTGGTTAAGCGTTTGGAGCAACAGAATTGCGAAAAATTTGTTGTCTTCTCAACCATTTCTTGGCTTCAAACTCCCATATCTCGCGAACGGATTGACCTAACCCAAAAATTCCTGTTGTGTATGAAAAGTAGAAACTCGCCCAATTACAGCGGTATGTGTAATTTTTCCTTAGCCAATTCTGGTTAAGCGTTTGGAGCAGAAGAATTGCGAAAAATTTGTTGTCTTCTCAACCATTTCTTAGCTTCAAACTCCCATATCTCGCGAACGGATTGACCTAACCCAAAAATTCCTATTGCATCTGAAAGTAGAAACTCGCCCGATTACAACGGTATGTGTATTTTTTCCCTAGGCCATTCTGGTTAAGCGTTTGGAGCAGCAGAATTGCGAAAAATTTTTTGCCTTCTCAACCATTTCTTGGCTTCAAACTCCCATATCTCGCGAACGGATTGACCTAACCCAAAAATTCCTATTGCATCTGAAAGTAGAAACACGCCCGATTACAGCGGTATGTGTATTTTTTCCCTAGGCCATTCTGGTTAAGCGTTTGGAGCAGCAGAATTGCGAAAAATTTATTGCCTTCTCAACCATTTCTTGGCTTCAAACTCCCATATCTCGTGAACGGATTGACCTAACCCAAAAATTCCTATTGCATCTGAAAGTAGAAACTCGCCCGATTACAACCGTATGTGTATTTTTTCCCTAGGCCATCCTTGTTAAGCGTTTGGAGCAGCAGAATTGCGAAAAATTTTTTGCCTTCTCAACCATTTCTTGGCTTCAAACTCCCATATCTCGCGAACGGATTGACCTAACCCTAAAATTCCTATTGCATCTGAAAGTAGAAACTCGCCCGATTACAGCGGTATGTGTATTTTTTCCCTAGGCCATTCTGGTTAAGCGTTTGGAGCAGCAGAATTGCGAAAAATTTTCTGCCTTCTCAACCATTTCTTGGCATCAAACTCCCATATCTCGCGAACGGATTGACCTAACGCAAAAATTCCTATTGCATCTGAAAGTAGAAACTCGCCCGATTACAGCGTTATGTGTATTTTTCCCCTAGGCCATTCTGGTTAAGCGTTTGGAGCAGCAGAATTGCGAAAAATTTGTTGTCTTCTCAACCATTTCTTGGCTTCAAACTCCCATATCTCGCGAACGGATTGACCTAACCCAAAACTTCCTGTTGTGTATGAAAGTAGAAACTCGCCCGATTATAGCGGTATGTGTATTTTTTCCTTAGCCCATTCTGGTTAAGCGTTTGGAGCAGCAGAATTGCGAAGAATTTGTTGTCTTCTCAACCATTTCTTAGCTTCAAACTCCCATATCTCGCGAACGGATTGACCTAACCCAAAAATTCCTATTGCATCTGAAAGTAGAAACTCGCCCGATTACAGTGGTATGTGTATTTTTTCCCTAGGCCATTCTGGTTAAGCGTTTGGAGCAGCAGAATTGCGAAAAATTTATTGCCTTCTCAACCATTTCTTGGCTTCAAACTCCCATATCTCGCGAACGGATTGACCTAACCCAAAAATTCCTATTGCATCTGAAAGTAGAAACTCGCCCGATTACAACGGTATGTGTATTTTTTCCCTACGCCATTCTGGTTAAGCGTTTGGAGCAGCAGAAGTGCGTAAAATTTGTTGTCTTCTCAACCATATCTTGGCTTCAAACTCCCATATCTCGCGAACGGATTGACCTAACCCAAAAATTCCAATTGCATCTGAAAGTAGAAACTCGCCCGATTACAACGGTATGTGTATTTTTTCCCTAGCCCATTCTGGTTAAGCGTTTGGAGCAGCCGAAGTGCGAAAAATTTGTTGTCTTCTCAACCATTTCTTAGCTTCAAACTCCCATATCTCGCGAACGGATTGACCTAACCCAAAAATTCCTATTGCATCTGAAAGTAGAAACTCGCCTCGATTACAGCGGTATGTGTATTTTTTCCCTAGGCTATTCTGGTTAAGCGTTTGGAGCAGCAGAATTGCGAAAAATTTTCTGCCTTCTCAACCATTTCTTGGCTTCAAACTCCCATATCTCGCGAACGGATTGACTTAACGCAAAAATTCCTATTGCATCTGAAAGTAGAAACTCGCCCGATTACAGCGTTATGTGTATTTTTCCCCTAGGCCATTCTGGTTAAGCGTTTGGAGCAGCAGAATTGCGAAAAATTTTTTGCCTTCTCAACTATTTCTTGGCTCAAACTCCCATATCTCGCGAACGGATTAACCTAACCCAAAAATTCCTATTGCATCTGAAAGTAGAAACTCGCCCGATTACAGCGTTATGTGTATTTTTCCCCTAGGACATTCTGGTTAAGCGTTTGGAGCAGCAGAATTGCGAAAAATTTTTTGCCTTCTCAACTATTTCTTGGCTCTAACTCCCATATCTCGCGAACGGATTAACCTAACCAAAAAATTCCTATTGCATCTGAAAGTAGAAACCCGCCCGATTACAACGGTATGTGTATTTTTTCCCTAGGCCATTCTGGTTAAGCGTTTGGAGCAGCAGAATTGCGAAAAATTTTCTGCCTTCTCAACCATTTCTTGGCTTCAAACTCCCATATCTCGCGAACGGATTGACCTAACGCAAAATTTCCTATTGCATCTGAAAGTAGAAACTCGCCCGATTACAGCGTTATGTGTATTTTTCCCCTAGGCCATTCTGGTTAAGCGTTTGGAGCAGCAGAATTGCGAAAAATTTGTTGTCTTCTCAACCATTTCTTGGCTTCAAACTCCCATATCTCGCGAACGGATTGACCTAACCCAAAAATTCCTGTTGTGTATGAAAGTAGAAACTCGCCCGATTATAGCGGTATGTGTATTTTTTCCCTAGCCCATTCTGGTTAAGCGTTTGGAGCAGCAGAATTGCGAAAAATTTGTTGTCTTCTCAACCATTTCTTAGCTTCAAACTCCCATATCTCGCGAACGGATTGACCTAACCCAAAAATTCCTATTGCATCTGAAAGTAGAAACTCGCCTCGATTACAGCGGTATGTGTATTTTTTCCCTAGGCTATTCTGGTTAAGCGTTTGGAGCAGCAGAATTGCGAAAAATTTTCTGCCTTCTCAACCATTTCTTGGCTTCAAACTCCCATATCTCGCGAACGGATTGACTTAACGCAAAAATTCCTATTGCATCTGAAAGTAGAAACTCGCCCGATTACAGCGTTATGTGTATTTTTCCCCTAGGCCATTCTGGTTAAGCGTTTGGAGCAGCAGAATTGCGAAAAATTTTTTGCCTTCTCATCTATTTCTTGGCTCAAACTCCCATATCTCGCGAACGGATTAACCTAACCCAAAAATTCCTATTGCATCTGAAAGTAGAAACTCGCCCGATTACAGCGTTATGTGTATTTTTCCCCTAGGCCATTCTGGTTAAGCGTTTGGAGCAGCAGAATTGCGAAAAATTTTTTGCCTTCTCAACTATTTCTTGGCTCAAACTCCCATATCTCGCGAACGGATTAACCTAACCCAAAAATTCCTATTGCATCTGAAAGTAGAAACCCGCCCGATTACAACGGTATGTGTATTTTTTCCCTAGGCCATTCTGGTTAAGCGTTTGGAGCAGCAGAATTGCGAAAAATTTTCTGCCTTCTCAACCATTTCTTGGCTTCAAACTCCCATATCTCGCGAACGGATTGACCTAACGCAAAATTTCCTATTGCATCTGAAAGTAGAAACTCGCCCGATTACAGCGTTATGTGTATTTTTCCCCTAGGCCATTCTGGTTAAGCGTTTGGAGCAGCAGAATTGCGAAAAATTTGTTGTCTTCTCAACCATTTCTTGGCTTCAAACTCCCATATCTCGCGAACGGATTGACCTAACCCAAAAATTCCTGTTGTGTATGAAAGTAGAAACTCGCCCGATTATAGCGGTATGTGAATTTTTTCCTTAGCCCATTCTGGTTAAGCGTTTGGAGCAGCAGAATTGCGAAAAATTTGTTGTCTTCTCAACCATTTCTTAGCTTCAAACTCCCATATCTCGCGAACGGATTGACCTAACCCAAAAATTTCTATTGCATCTGAAAGTAGAAACTCGCCCGATTACAACCGTATGTGTATTTTTACCCTAGGCCAATCTTGTTAAGCGTTTGGAGCAGCAGAATTGCGAAAAATTTTCTGCCTTCTCAACCATTTCTTGGCTTCAAACTCCCATATCTCGCGAACGGATTGACCTAACGCAAAATTTCCTATTGCATCTGAAAGTAGAAACTCGCCCGATTACAGCGTTATGTGTATTTTTCCCCTAGGCCATTCTGGTTAAGCGTTTGGAGCAGCAGAATTGCGAAAAATTTGTTGTCTTCTCAACCATTTCTTGGCTTCAAACTCCCATATCTCGCGAACGGATTGACCTAACCCAAAAATTCCTGTTGTGTATAAAAGTAGAAACTCGCCCGATTATAGCGGTATGTGAATTTTTTCCTTAGCCCATTCTGGTTAAGCGTTTGGAGCAGCAGAATTGCGAAAAATTTGTTGTCTTCTCAACCATTTCTTAGCTTCAAACTCCCATATCTCGCGAACGGATTGACCTAACCCAAAAATTTCTATTGCATCTGAAAGTAGAAACTCGCCCGATTACAACGGTATGTGTATTTTTTCCCTAGGCCATTCTGGTTAAGCGTTTGGAGCAGCAGAATTGCGAAAAATTTTTTGCCTTCTCAACCATTTCTTGGCTTCAAACTCCCATATCTCGCGAACGGATTGACCTAACCCAAAAATTCCTATTGCATCTGAAAGTAGAAACTCGCCCGATTACAGCGGTATGTGTATTTTTTCCCTAGGCCATTCTGGTTAAGCGTTTGGAGCAGCAGAATTGCGAAAAATTTATTGCCTTCTCAACCATTTCTTGGCTTCAAACTCCCATATCTCGCGAACGGATTGACCTAACCCAAAAATTCCTATTGCATCTGAAAGTAGAAACTCGCCCGATTACAACCGTATGTGTATTTTTACCCTAGGCCATTCTTGTTAAGCGTTTGGAGCAGCAGAATTGCGAAAAATTTTTTGCCTTCTCAACCATTTCTTGGCTTCAAACTCCCATATCTCCCGAACGGATTGACCTAACCCTAAAATTCCTATTGCATCTGAAAGTAGAAACTCGCCCGATTACAGCGGTATGTGTATTTTTTCCCTAGGCCATTCTGGTTAAGCGTTTGGAGCAGCAGAATTGCGAAAAATTTTCTGCCTTCTCAACCATTTCTTGGCTTCAAACTCCCATATCTCGCGAACGGATTGACCTAACGCAAAAATTCCTATTGCATCTGAAAGTAGAAACTCGCCCGATTACAGCGTTATGTGTATTTTTCCCCTAGGCCATTCTGGTTAAGCGTTTGGAGCAGCAGAATTGCGAAAAATTTTTTGCCTTCTCAACTATTTCTTGGCTCAAACTCCCATATCTCGCGAACGGATTAACCAAACCCAAAAATTCCTATTGCATCTGAAAGTAGAAACCCGCCCGGTTACAACGGTATGTGTATTTTTTCCCTAGGCCATTCTGGTTAAGCGTTTGGAGCAGCAGAATTGCGAAAAATTTTTTGCCTTCTCAACCATTTCTTGGCTTCAAACTCCCATATCTCGCGAACGGATTGACCTAACCCAAAAATTCCTATTGCATCTGAAAGTAGAAACTCGCCCGATTACAACGGTATGTGTATTTTTTCCCTAGGCCATTCTGGTTAAGCGTTTGGAGCAGCAGAATTGCGAAAAATTTTTTGCCTTCTCAAACATTTCTTGGATTCAAACTCCCATATCTCGCGAACGGATTGACCTAACCCAAAAATTCCTATTGCATCTGAAAGTAGAAACCCGCCCGATTACAACGGTATGTGTATTTTTTCCCTAGGCCATTCTGGTTAAGCGTTTGGAGCAACAGAATTGCGAAAAATTTGTTGTCTTCTCAACCATTTCTTGGCTTCAAACTCCCATATCTCGCGAACGGATTGACCTAACCCAAAAATTCCTGTTGTGTATGAAAAGTAGAAACTCGCCCGATTACAGCGGTATGTGTAATTTTTCCTTAGCCAATTCTGGTTAAGCGTTTGGAGCAGAAGAATTGCGAAAAATTTGTTGTCTTCTCAACCATTTCTTAGCTTCAAACTCCCATATCTCGCGAACGGATTGACCTAACCCAAAAATTCCTATTGCATCTGAAAGTAGAAACTCGCCCGATTACAACGGTATGTGTATTTTTTCCCTAGGCCATTCTGGTTAAGCGTTTGGAGCAGCAGAATTGCGAAAAATTTTTTGCCTTCTCAACCATTTCTTGGCTTCAAACTCCCATATCTCGCGAACGGATTGACCTAACCCAAAAATTCCTATTGCATCTGAAAGTAGAAACACGCCCGATTACATCGGTATGTGTATTTTTTCCCTAGGCCATTCTGGTTAAGCGTTTGGAGCAGCAGAATTGCGAAAAATTTATTGCCTTCTCAACCATTTCTTGGCTTCAAACTCCCATATCTCGCGAACGGATTGACCTAACCCAAAAATTCCTATTGCATCTGAAAGTAGAAACTCGCCCGATTACAACCGTATGTGTATTTTTTCCCTAGGCCATTCTTGTTAAGCGTTTGGAGCAGCAGAATTTAGAAAAATTTTTTGCCTTCTCAACTATTTCTTGGCTTCAAACTCCCATATCTCGCGAACGGATTGACCTAACCCAAAAATTCCTATTGCATCTGAAAGTAGAAACCCGCCCGATTACAACGGTATGTGTATTTTTTCCCTAGGCCATTCTGGTTAAGCGTTTGGAGCAGCAGAATTGCGTAAAATTTGTTGTCTTCTCAACCATTTCTTGGCTTCAAACTGCCATATCTCGCGAACGGATTGACCTAACCCAAAAATTCCTGTTGTGTATGAAAGTAGAAACTCGCCCGATTACAGCGGTATGTGTATTTTTTCCTTAGCCCATTCTGGTTAAGCGTTTGGAGCAGCAGAATTGCGATAAATTTGTTGACTCCTCAACCATTTCTTAGCTTCAAACTCCCATATCTCGCGAACGGATCGTCCTAACCCAAAAATTCCTATTGCATCTGAAAGTAGAAACTCGCCCGATTACAACGGTATGTGTATTTTTTCCCTAGGCCATTCTGGTTAAGCGTTTGGAGCAGCAGAATTGCGAAAAATTTTTTGCCTTCTCAACCATTTCTTGGCTTCAAACTCCCATATCTCGCGAACGGATTGACCTAACCCAAAAATTCCTATTGCATCTGAAAGTAGAAACTCGCCCGATTACAGCGGTATGTGTATTTTTTCCCTAGGCCATTCTGGTTAAGCGTTTGGAGCAGCAGAATTGCGAAAAATTTTTTGCCTTCTCAACCATTTCTTGGCTCCAAACTCCCATATCTCGCGAACGGATTGACCTAACCCTAAAATTCCTATTGCATCTGAAAGTAGAAACTCGCCCGATTACAGCGGTATGTGTATTTTTTCCCTAGGCCATTCTGGTTAAGCGTTTGGAGCAGCAGAATTGCGAAAAATTTTCTGCCTTCTCAACCATTTCTTGGCATCAAACTCCCATATCTCGCGAACGGATTGACCTAACGCAAAATTCCTATTGCATCTGAAAGTAGAAACTCGCCCGATTACAGCGTTATGTGTATTTTTCTCCTAGGCCATTCTGGTTAAGCGTTTGGAGCAGCAGAATTGCGAAAAATTTTTTGCCTTCTCAACTATTTCTTGGCTCAAACTCCCATATCTCGCGAACGGATTAACCTAACCCAAAAATTCCTATTGCATCTGAAAGTAGAAACCCGCCCGGTTACAACGGTATGTGTATTTTTTCCCTAGGCCATTCTGGTTAAGCGTTTGGAGCAGCAGAATTGCGAAAAATTTTTTGCCTTCTCAACCATTTCTTGGCTTCAAACTCCCATATCTCGCGAACGGATTGACCTAACCCAAAAATTCCTATTGCATCTGAAAGTAGAAACCCGCCCGATTACAACGGTATGTGTATTTTTTCCCTAGGCCATTCTGGTTAAGCGTTTGGAGCAGCAGAATTGCGTAAAATTTGTTGTCTTCTCAACCATTTCTTGGCTTCAAACTCCCATATCTCGCGAACGGATTGACCTAACCCAAAAATTCCTGTTGTGTATGAAAGTAGAAACTCGCCCGATTACAGCGGTATGTGTATTTTTTCCTTAGCCCATTCTGGTTAAGCGTTTGGAGCAGCAGAATTGCGATAAATTTGTTGACTTCTCAACCATTTCTTAGATTCAAACTCCCATATCTCGCGAACGGATCGTCCTAACCCAAAAATTCCTATTGCATCTGAAAGTAGAAACTCGCCCGATTACAACGGTATGTGTATTTTTTCCCTAGGCCATTCTGGTTAAGCGTTTGGAGCAGCAGAATTGCGAAAAATTTTTTGCCTTCTCAACCATTTCTTGGCTTCAAACTCCCATATCTCGCGAACGGATTGACCTAACCCAAAAATTCCTATTGCATCTGAAAGTAGAAACTCGCCCGATTACAGCGGTATGTGTATTTTTTCCCTAGGCCATTCTGGTTAAGCGTTTGGAGCAGCAGAATTGCGAAAAATTTATTGCCTTCTCAACCATTTCTTGGCTTCAAACTCCCATATCTCGCGAACGGATTGACCTAACCCAAAAATTCCTATTGCATCTGAAAGTAGAAACTCGCCCGATTACAACGGTATGTGTATTTTTTCCCTAGGCCATTCTGGTTAAGCGTTTGGAGCAGCAGAATTGCGAAAAATTTGTTGTCTTCTCAACCATTTCTTGGCTTCAAACTCCCATATCTCGCGAACGGATTGACCTAACCCAAAAATTCCTGTTGTGTATGAAAGTAGAAACTCGCCCGATTACAGCGGTATGTGTATTTTTTCCTTAGCCCATTCTGGTTAAGCGTTTGGAGCAGCAGAATTGCGAAAAATTTGTTGTCTTCTCAACCATTTCTTAGCTTCAAACTGCCATATCTCGCGAACGGATTGACCTAACCCAAAAATTCCTATTGCGTCTGAAAGTAGAAACTCGCCCGATTACAACGGTATGTGTATTTTTTCCCTAGGCCATTCTGGTTAAGCGTTTGGAGCAGCAGAATTGCGAAAAATTTTTTGCCTTCTCAAACATTTCTTGGATTCAAACTCCCATATCTCGCGAACGGATTGACCTAACCCAAAAATTCCTATTGCATCTGAAAGTAGAAACTCGCCCGATTACAACGGTATGTGTATTTTTTCCCTAGGCCATTCTGGTTAAGCGTTTGGAGCAGCAGAATTGCGAAAAATTTGTTGTCTTCTCAACCATTTCTTGGCTTCAAACTCCCATATCTCGCGAACGGATTGACCTAACCCAAAAATTCCTGTTGTGTATGAAAGTAGAAACTCGCCCGATTACAGCGGTATGTGTATTTTTTCCTTAGCCCATTCTGGTTAAGCGTTTGGAGCAGCAGAATTGCGATAAATTTGTTGACTTCTCAACCATTTCTTAGATTCAAACTCCCATATCTCGCGAACGGATCGTCCTAACCCAAAAATTCCTATTGCATCTGAAAGTAGAAACTCGCCCGATTACAACGGTATGTGTATTTTTTCCCTAGGCCATTCTGGTTAAGCGTTTGGAGCAGCAGAATTGCGAAAAATTTTTTGCCTTCTCAACCATTTCTTGGCTTCAAACTCCCATATCTCGCGAACGGATTGACCTAACCCAAAAATTCCTATTGCATCTGAAAGTAGAAACTCGCCCGATTACAGCGGTATGTGTATTTTTTCCCTAGGCCATTCTGGTTAAGCGTTTGGAGCAGCAGAATTGCGAAAAATTTATTGCCTTCTCAACCATTTCTTGGCTTCAAACTCCCATATCTCGCGAACGGATTGACCTAACCCAAAAATTCCTATTGCATCTGAAAGTAGAAACTCGCCCGATTACAACCGTATGTGTATTTTTTCCCTAGGCCATTCTTGTTAAGCGTTTGGAGCAGCAGAATTTAGAAAAATTTTTTGCCTTCTCAACCATTTCTTGGCTTCAAACTCCCATATCTCGCGAACGGATTGACCTAACCCTAAAATTCCTATTGCATCTGAAAGTAGAAACTCGCCCGATTACAGCGGTATGTGTATTTTTTCCCTAGGCCATTCTGGTTAAGCGTTTGGAGCAGCAGAATTGCGAAAAATTTTCTGCCTTCTCAACCATTTCTTGGCATCAAACTCCCATATCTCGCGAACGGATTGACCTAACGCAAAAATTCCTATTGCATCTGAAAGTAGAAACTCGCCCGATTACAGCGTTATGTGTATTTTTCCCCTAGGCCATTCTGGTTAAGCGTTTGGAGCAGCAGAATTGCGAAAAATTTTTTGCCTTCTCAACTATTTCTTGGCTCAAACTCCCATATCTCGCGAACGGATTAACCTAACCCAAAAATTCCTATTGCATCTGAAAGTAGAAACCCGCCCGTTTACAACGGTATGTGTATTTTTTCCCTAGGCCATTCTGGTTAAGCGTTTGGAGCAGCAGAATTGCGAAAAATTTTTTGCCTTCTCAACCATTTCTTGGCTTCAAACTCCCATATCTCGCGAACGGATTGACCTAACCCAAAAATTCCTATTGCATCTGAAAGTAGAAACCCGCCCGATTACAACGGTATGTGTATTTTTTCCCTAGGCCATTCTGGTTAAGCGTTTGGAGCAGCAGAATTGCGAAAAATTTTTTGCCTTCTCAACCATTTCTTGGCTCCAAACTCCCATATCTCGCGAACGGATTGACCTAACCCTAAAATTCCTATTGCATCTGAAAGTAGAAACTCGCCCGATTACAGCGGTATGTGTATTTTTTCCCTAGGCCATTCTGGTTAAGCGTTTGGAGCAGCAGAATTGCGAAAAATTTTCTGCCTTCTCAACCATTTCTTGGCATCAAACTCCCATATCTCGCGAACGGATTGACCTAACGCAAAATTCCTATTGCATCTGAAAGTAGAAACTCGCCCGATTACAGCGTTATGTGTATTTTTCTCCTAGGCCATTCTGGTTAAGCGTTTGGAGCAGCAGAATTGCGAAAAATTTTTTGCCTTCTCAACTATTTCTTGGCTCAAACTCCCATATCTCGCGAACGGATTAACCTAACCCAAAAATTCCTATTGCATCTGAAAGTAGAAACCCGCCCGGTTACAACGGTATGTGTATTTTTTCCCTAGGCCATTCTGGTTAAGCGTTTGGAGCAGCAGAATTGCGAAAAATTTTTTGCCTTCTCAACCATTTCTTGGCTTCAAACTCCCATATCTCGCGAACGGATTGACCTAACCCAAAAATTCCTATTGCATCTGAAAGTAGAAACCCGCCCGATTACAACGGTATGTGTATTTTTTCCCTAGGCCATTCTGGTTAAGCGTTTGGAGCAGCAGAATTGCGTAAAATTTGTTGTCTTCTCAACCATTTCTTGGCTTCAAACTCCCATATCTCGCGAACGGATTGACCTAACCCAAAAATTCCTGTTGTGTATGAAAGTAGAAACTCGCCCGATTACAGCGGTATGTGTATTTTTTCCTTAGCCCATTCTGGTTAAGCGTTTGGAGCAGCAGAATTGCGATAAATTTGTTGACTTCTCAACCATTTCTTAGATTCAAACTCCCATATCTCGCGAACGGATCGTCCTAACCCAAAAATTCCTATTGCATCTGAAAGTAGAAACTCGCCCGATTACAACGGTATGTGTATTTTTTCCCTAGGCCATTCTGGTTAAGCGTTTGGAGCAGCAGAATTGCGAAAAATTTTTTGCCTTCTCAACCATTTCTTGGCTTCAAACTCCCATATCTCGCGAACGGATTGACCTAACCCAAAAATTCCTATTGCATCTGAAAGTAGAAACTCGCCCGATTACAGCGGTATGTGTATTTTTTCCCTAGGCCATTCTGGTTAAGCGTTTGGAGCAGCAGAATTGCGAAAAATTTATTGCCTTCTCAACCATTTCTTGGCTTCAAACTCCCATATCTCGCGAACGGATTGACCTAACCCAAAAATTCCTATTGCATCTGAAAGTAGAAACTCGCCCGATTACAACGGTATGTGTATTTTTTCCCTAGGCCATTCTGGTTAAGCGTTTGGAGCAGCAGAATTGCGAAAAATTTGTTGTCTTCTCAACCATTTCTTGGCTTCAAACTCCCATATCTCGCGAACGGATTGACCTAACCCAAAAATTCCTGTTGTGTATGAAAGTAGAAACTCGCCCGATTACAGCGGTATGTGTATTTTTTCCTTAGCCCATTCTGGTTAAGCGTTTGGAGCAGCAGAATTGCGAAAAATTTGTTGTCTTCTCAACCATTTCTTAGCTTCAAACTGCCATATCTCGCGAACGGATTGACCTAACCCAAAAATTCCTATTGCGTCTGAAAGTAGAAACTCGCCCGATTACAACGGTATGTGTATTTTTTCCCTAGGCCATTCTGGTTAAGCGTTTGGAGCAGCAGAATTGCGAAAAATTTTTTGCCTTCTCAAACATTTCTTGGATTCAAACTCCCATATCTCGCGAACGGATTGACCTAACCCAAAAATTCCTATTGCATCTGAAAGTAGAAACTCGCCCGATTACAACGGTATGTGTATTTTTTCCCTAGGCCATTCTGGTTAAGCGTTTGGAGCAGCAGAATTGCGAAAAATTTGTTGTCTTCTCAACCATTTCTTGGCTTCAAACTCCCATATCTCGCGAACGGATTGACCTAACCCAAAAATTCCTGTTGTGTATGAAAGTAGAAACTCGCCCGATTACAGCGGTATGTGTATTTTTTCCTTAGCCCATTCTGGTTAAGCGTTTGGAGCAGCAGAATTGCGAAAAATTTGTTGTCTTCTCAACCATTTCTTAGCTTCAAACTGCCATATCTCGCGAACGGATTGACCTAACCCAAAAATTCCTGTTGTGTATGAAAGTAGAAACTCGCCCGATTACAGCGGTATGTGTATTTTTTCCTTAGCCCATTCTGGTTAAGCGTTTGGAGCAGCAGAATTGCGAAAAATTTTTTGCCTTCTCAACCATTTCTTGGCTTCAAACTCCCATATCTCGCGAACGGATTGACCTAACCCAAAAATTCCTATTGCATCTGAAAGTAGAAACACGCCCGATTACATCGGTATGTGTATTTTTTCCCTAGGCCATTCTGGTTAAGCGTTTGGAGCAGCAGAATTGCGAAAAATTTATTGCCTTCTCAACCATTTCTTGGCTTCAAACTCCCATATCTCGCGAACGGATTGACCTAACCCAAAAATTCCTATTGCATCTGAAAGTAGAAACTCGCCCGATTACAACCGTATGTGTATTTTTTCCCTAGGCCATTCTTGTTAAGCGTTTGGAGCAGCAGAATTTAGAAAAATTTTTTGCCTTCTCAACCATTTCTTGGCTTCAAACTCCCATATCTCGCGAACGGATTGACCTAACCCAAAAATTCCTGTTGTGTATGAAAGTAGAAACTCGCCCGATTACAGCGGTATGTGTATTTTTTCCTTAGCCCATTCTGGTTAAGCGTTTGGAGCAGCAGAATTGCGAAAAATTTGTTGTCTTCTCAACCATTTCTTAGCTTCAAACTGCCATATCTCGCGAACGGATTGACCTAACCCAAAAATTCCTATTGCGTCTGAAAGTAGAAACTCGCCCGATTACAACGGTATGTGTATTTTTTCCCTAGGCCATTCTGGTTAAGCGTTTGGAGCAGCAGAATTGCGAAAAATTTTTTGCCTTCTCAAACATTTCTTGGATTCAAACTCCCATATCTCGCGAACGGATTGACCTAACCCAAAAATTCCTATTGCATCTGAAAGTAGAAACTCGCCCGATTACAACGGTATGTGTATTTTTTCCCTAGGCCATTCTGGTTAAGCGTTTGGAGCAGCAGAATTGCGAAAAATTTGTTGTCTTCTCAACCATTTCTTGGCTTCAAACTCCCATATCTCGCGAACGGATTGACCTAACCCAAAAATTCCTGTTGTGTATGAAAGTAGAAACTCGCCCGATTACAGCGGTATGTGTATTTTTTCCTTAGCCCATTCTGGTTAAGCGTTTGGAGCAGCAGAATTGCGAAAAATTTGTTGTCTTCTCAACCATTTCTTAGCTTCAAACTGCCATATCTCGCGAACGGATTGACCTAACCCAAAAATTCCTGTTGTGTATGAAAGTAGAAACTCGCCCGATTACAGCGGTATGTGTATTTTTTCCTTAGCCCATTCTGGTTAAGCGTTTGGAGCAGCAGAATTGCGAAAAATTTTTTGCCTTCTCAACCATTTCTTGGCTTCAAACTCCCATATCTCGCGAACGGATTGACCTAACCCAAAAATTCCTATTGCATCTGAAAGTAGAAACACGCCCGATTACATCGGTATGTGTATTTTTTCCCTAGGCCATTCTGGTTAAGCGTTTGGAGCAGCAGAATTGCGAAAAATTTATTGCCTTCTCAACCATTTCTTGGCTTCAAACTCCCATATCTCGCGAACGGATTGACCTAACCCAAAAATTCCTATTGCATCTGAAAGTAGAAACTCGCCCGATTACAACCGTATGTGTATTTTTTCCCTAGGCCATTCTTGTTAAGCGTTTGGAGCAGCAGAATTTAGAAAAATTTTTTGCCTTCTCAACCATTTCTTGGCTTCAAACTCCCATATCTCGCGAACGGATTGACCTAACCCTAAAATTCCTATTGCATCTGAAAGTAGAAACTCGCCCGATTACAGCGTTATGTGTATTTTTCCCCTAGGCCATTCTGGTTAAGCGTTTGGAGCAGCAGAATTGCGAAAAATTTTTTGCCTTCTCAACTATTTCTTGGCTCAAACTCCCATATCTCGCGAACGGATTAACCTAACCCAAAAATTCCTATTGCATCTGAAAGTAGAAACCCGCCCGGTTACAACGGTATGTGTATTTTTTCCCTAGGCCATTCTGGTTAAGCGTTTGGAGCAGCAGAATTGCGAAAAATTTTTTGCCTTCTCAACCATTTCTTGGCTTCAAACTCCCATATCTCGCGAACGGATTGACCTAACCCAAAAATTCCTATTGCATCTGAAAGTAGAAACCCGCCCGATTACAACGGTATGTGTATTTTTTCCCTAGGCCATTCTGGTTAAGCGTTTGGAGCAGCAGAATTGCGTAAAATTTGTTGTCTTCTCAACCATTTCTTGGCTTCAAACTGCCATATCTCGCGAACGGATTGACCTAACCCAAAAATTCCTGTTGTGTATGAAAGTAGAAACTCGCTCGATTACAGCGGTATGTGTATTTTTTCCTTAGCCCATTCTGGTTAAGCGTTTGGAGCAGCAGAATTGCGATAAATTTGTTGACTCCTCAACCATTTCTTAGCTTCAAACTCCCATATCTCGCGAACGGATCGTCCTAACCCAAAAATTCCTATTGCATCTGAAAGTAGAAACTCGCCCGATTACAACGGTATGTGTATTTTTTCCCTAGGCCATTCTGGTTAAGCGTTTGGAGCAGCAGAATTGCGAAAAATTTTTTGCCTTCTCAACCATTTCTTGGCTTCAAACTCCCATATCTCGCGAACGGATTGACCTAACCCAAAAATTCCTATTGCATCTGAAAGTAGAAACTCGCCCGATTACAGCGGTATGTGTATTTTTTCCCTAGGCCATTCTGGTTAAGCGTTTGGAGCAGCAGAATTGCGAAAAATTTTTTGCCTTCTCAACCATTTCTTGGCTCCAAACTCCCATATCTCGCGAACGGATTGACATAACCCTAAAATTCCTATTGCATCTGAAAGTAGAAACTCGCCCGATTACAGCGGTATGTGTATTTTTTCCCTAGGCCATTCTGGTTAAGCGTTTGGAGCAGCAGAATTGCGAAAAATTTTCTGCCTTCTCAACCATTTCTTGGCATCAAACTCCCATATCTCGCGAACGGATTGACCTAACGCAAAATTCCTATTGCATCTGAAAGTAGAAACTCGCCCGATTACAGCGTTATGTGTATTTTTCTCCTAGGCCATTCTGGTTAAGCGTTTGGAGCAGCAGAATTGCGAAAAATTTTTTGCCTTCTCAACTATTTCTTGGCTCAAACTCCCATATCTCGCGAACGGATTAACCTAACCCAAAAATTCCTATTGCATCTGAAAGTAGAAACCCGCCCGGTTACAACGGTATGTGTATTTTTTCCCTAGGCCATTCTGGTTAAGCGTTTGGAGCAGCAGAATTGCGAAAAATTTTTTGCCTTCTCAACCATTTCTTGGCTTCAAACTCCCATATCTCGCGAACGGATTGACCTAACCCAAAAATTCCTATTGCATCTGAAAGTAGAAACCCGCCCGATTACAACGGTATGTGTATTTTTTCCCTAGGCCATTCTGGTTAAGCGTTTGGAGCAGCAGAATTGCGTAAAATTTGTTGTCTTCTCAACCATTTCTTGGCTTCAAACTCCCATATCTCGCGAACGGATTGACCTAACCCAAAAATTCCTGTTGTGTATGAAAGTAGAAACTCGCCCGATTACAGCGGTATGTGTATTTTTTCCTTAGCCCATTCTGGTTAAGCGTTTGGAGCAGCAGAATTGCGATAAATTTGTTGACTTCTCAACCATTTCTTAGATTCAAACTCCCATATCTCGCGAACGGATCGTCCTAACCCAAAAATTCCTATTGCATCTGAAAGTAGAAACTCGCCCGATTACAACGGTATGTGTATTTTTTCCCTAGGCCATTCTGGTTAAGCGTTTGGAGCAGCAGAATTGCGAAAAATTTTTTGCCTTCTCAACCATTTCTTGGCTTCAAACTCCCATATCTCGCGAACGGATTGACCTCACCCAAAAATTCCTATTGCATCTGAAAGTAGAAACTCGCCCGATTACAGCGGTATGTGTATTTTTTCCCTGGCCCATTCTGGTTGAGCGTTTGGAGCAGCAGAAGTGCGAAAAATTTGTTGTCTTCTCAACCATTTCTTGGCTTCAAACTCCCATATCTCGCGAACGGATTGACCTAACCCAAGAATTCCTGTTGTGTCTGAAAGTAGAAACTCGCCCGATTACAGCGGTATGTGTATTTTTTCCTTAGCCCATTCTGGTTAAGCGTTTCGAGCAGCAGAATTGCGAAAAATTTGTTGTCTTCTCAACCATTACTTAGCTTCAAACTCCCATATTTCGCGAACGGATTGAACTAACCCAAAAATTACTATTGCATCTGAAAGTAGAAACTCGCCCGATTACAGCGGTATGTGTATTTTTTCCCTAGGCCATTCTGGTTAAGCGTTTGGAGCAGCAGAAGTGCGAAAAATTTGTTGTCTTCTCAACCATATCTTGGCTTCAAACTCCCATATCTCGAGAACGGATTGACCTAACCCAAAAATTCCAATTGCATCTGAAAGTAGAAACTCGCCCGATTACAACGGTATGTGTATTTTTTCCCTGGCCCATTCTGGTTGAGCGTTTGGAGCAGCAGAAGTGCGAAAAATTTGTTGTCTTCTCAACCATTTCTTAGCTTCAAACTCCCATATCTCGCGAACGGATTGACCTAACCCAAAAATTCCTGTTGCATCTGAAAGTAGAAACTCGCCCGATTACAACGGTATGTGTATTTTTTCCCTAGCCCATTCTGGTTAAGCGTTTGGAGCAGCAGAATTGCGAAAAATTTGTTGACTTCTCAACCATTTCTTAGTTTCAAACTCCCATATCTCGCGAACGGATCGACCTAACCCAAAAATTCCTATTGCATCTGAAAGTAGAAACTCGCCCGATTACAACGGTATGTGTATTTTCTCCCTAGGACATTTTGGTTAAGCGTTTGGTGCAGCAGAATTGCGAAAAATTTGTTGTCTTCTCAACCATTTCTTGGCTTCAAACTCCCATATCTCGCGAACGGATTGACCTAACCCAAGAATTCCTGTTGTGTCTGAAAGTAGAAACTCGCCCGATTACAGCGGTATGTGTATTTTTTCCTTAGCCCATTCTGGTTAAGCGTTTCGAGCAGCAGAATTGCGAAAAATTTGTTGTCTTCTCAACCATTACTTAGCTTCAAACTCCCATATCTCGCGAACGGATTGACCTAACCCAAAAATTCCTATTGCATCTGAAAGTAGAAACTCGCCCGATTACAACGGTATGTGTATTTTCTCCCTAGGACATTTTGGTTAAGCGTTTGGTGCAGCAGAATTGCGAAAAATTTGTTGTCTTCTCAACCATTTCTTGGCTTCAAAATCCCATATCTCGCGAACGGATTGACCTAACCCAAGAATTCCTGTTGTGTCTGAAAGTAGAAACTCGCCCGATTACAGCGGTATGTGTATTTTTTCCTTAGCCCATTCTGGTTAAGCGTTTCGAGCAGCAGAATTGCGAAAAATTTGTTGTCTTCTCAACCATTACTTAGCTTCAAACTCCCATATCTCGCGAACGGATTGACCTAACCCAAAAATTCCTGTTGCATCTGAAAGTAGAAACTCGCCCGATTACAACGGTATGTGTATTTTTTCCCTAGGCCATTCTTGTTAAGCGTTTGGAGCAGCAGAATTGCGAAAAATTTGTTGCCTTCTCAACCATTTCTTGGCTTCAAACTCCCATATTTCGCGAACGGATTGAACTAACCCAAAAATTACTATTGCATCTGAAAGTAGAAACTCGCCCGATTACAGCGGTATGTGTATTTTTTCCCTAGGCCATTCTGGTTAAGCGTTTGGAGCAGCAGAAGTGCGAAAAATTTGTTGTCTTCTCAACCATATCTTGGCTTCAAACTCCCATATCTCGAGAACGGATTGACCTAACCCAAAAATTCCAATTGCATCTGAAAGTAGAAACTCGCCCGATTACAGCGGTATGTGTATTTTTTCCCTAGGCCATTCTGGTTAAGCGTTTGGAGCAGCAGAAGTGCGAAAAATTTGTTGTCTTCTCAACCATATCTTGGCTTCAAACTCCCATATCTCGAGAACGGATTGACCTAACCCAAAAATTCCAATTGCATCTGAAAGTAGAAACTCGCCCGATTACAACGGTATGTGTATTTTTTCCCTGGCCCATTCTGGTTGAGCGTTTGGAGCAGCAGAAGTGCGAAAAATTTGTTGTCTTCTCAACCATTTCTTAGCTTCAAACTCCCATATCTCGCGAACGGATTGACCTAACCCAAAAATTCCTGTTGCATCTGAAAGTAGAAACTCGCCCGATTACAACGGTATGTGTATTTTTTCCCTAGGCCATTCTTGTTAAGCGTTTGGAGCAGCAGAATTGCGAAAAATTTTTTGCCTTCTCAACCATTTCTTGGCTTCAAACTCCCATATCTCGCGAACGGATTGAACTAACCCAAAAATTACTATTGCATCTGAAAGTAGAAACTCGCCCGATTACAGCGGTATGTGTATTTTTTCCCTAGGCCATTCTGGTTAAGCGTTTGGAGCAGCAGAATTGCGAAAAATTTGTTGTCTTCTCAACCATTTCTTGGCTTCAAACTCCCATATCTCGCGAACGGATTGACCTAACCCAAAAATTCCTGTTGTGTCTGAAAGTAGAAACTCGCCCGATTACAGCGGTATGTGTATTTTTTCCTTAGCCCATTCTGGTTAAGCGTTTCGAGCAGCAGAATTGCGAAAAATTTGTTGTCTTCTCAACCATTACTTAGATTCAAACTCCCATATCTCGCGAACGGATTGACCTAACCCAAAAATTCCTATTGCATCTGAAAGTAGAAACTCGCCCGATTACAACGGTATGTGTATTTTTTCCCTAGGACATTCTGGTTAAGCGTTTGGAGCAGCAGAAGTGCGAAAAATTTGTTGTCTTCTCAACCATATCTTGGCTTCAAACTCCCATATCTCGCGAACGGATTGACCTAACCCAAAAATTCCTATTGCATCTGAAAGTAGAAACTCGCCCGATTACAACGGTATGTGTATTTTTTCCCTAGGACATTCTGGTTAAGCGTTTGGAGCAGCAGAAGTGCGAAAAATTTGTTGTCTTCTCAACCATTTCTTAGCTTCAAACTCCCATATCTCGCGAACGGATTGACCTAACCCAAAAATTCCTGTTGCATCTGAAAGTAGAAACTCGCCCGATTACAACGGTATGTGTATTTTTTCCCTAGGCCATTCTTGTTAAGCGTTTGGAGCAGCAGAATTGCGAAAAATTTGTTGCCTTCTCAACCATTTCTTGGCTTCAAACTCCCATATTTCGCGAACGGATTGAACTAACCCAAAAATTACTATTGCATCTGAAAGTAGAAACTCGCCCGATTACAGCGGTATGTGTATTTTTTCC
The DNA here is from genome assembly GCF_051014685.1 of Ptiloglossa arizonensis. Classification (NCBI taxonomy): domain Eukaryota; kingdom Metazoa; phylum Arthropoda; class Insecta; order Hymenoptera; family Colletidae; genus Ptiloglossa; species Ptiloglossa arizonensis. The sequence goes on along the minus strand of NW_027479207.1, from coordinate 95,690 downwards.
CTAGGCCATTCTGGTTAAGCGTTTGGAGCAGCAGAAGTGCGAAAAATTTGTTGTCTTCTCAACCATATCTTGGCTTCAAACTCCCATATCTCGAGAACGGATTGACCTAACCCAAAAATTCCAATTGCATCTGAAAGTAGAAACTCGCCCGATTACAACGGTATGTGTATTTTTTCCCTGGCCCATTCTGGTTGAGCGTTTGGAGCAGCAGAAGTGCGAAAAATTTGTTGTCTTCTCAACCATTTCTTAGCTTCAAACTCCCATATCTCGCGAACGGATTGACCTAACCCAAAAATTCCTGTTGCATCTGAAAGTAGAAACTCGCCCGATTACAACGGTATGTGTATTTTTTCCCTAGCCCATTCTGGTTAAGCGTTTGGAGCAGCAGAATTGCGAAAAATTTGTTGACTTCTCAACCATTTCTTAGTTTCAAACTCCCATATCTCGCGAACGGATCGACCTAACCCAAAAATTCCTATTGCATCTGAAAGTAGAAACTCGCCCGATTACAACGGTATGTGTGTTTTCTCCCTAGGACATTTTGGTTAAGCGTTTGGTGCAGCAGAATTGCGAAAAAATTTTTGCCTTCTCAACCGTTTCTTGGCTTCAAACTCCCATATCTCGCGAACGGATTGACCTAACCCAAAAATTCCTATTGCATCTGAAAGTAGAAACTCGCCCGATTACAGCGGTATGTGTATTTTTTCCCAAGGCCATTCTGGTTAAGCGTTTGGAGCAGCAGAATTGCGAAAAATTTGTTGTCTTCTCAACCATTTCTTGGCTTCAAACTCCCATATCTCGCGAACGGATTGACCTAACCCAAGAATTCCTGTTGTGTCTGAAAGTAGAAACTCGCCCGATTACAGCGGTATGTGTATTTTTTCCCTAGGCCATTCTGGTTAAGCGTTTGGAGCAGCAGAAGTGCGAAAAATTTGTTGTCTTCTCAACCATATCTTGGCTTCAAACTCCCATATCTCGAGAACGGATTGACCTAACCCAAAAATTCCAATTGCATCTGAAAGTAGAAACTCGCCCGATTACAACGGTATGTGTATTTTTTCCCTGGCCCATTCTGGTTGAGCGTTTGGAGCAGCAGAAGTGCGAAAAATTTGTTGTCTTCTCAACCATTTCTTAGCTTCAAACTCCCATATCTCGCGAACGGATTGACCTAACCCAAAAATTCCTGTTGCATCTGAAAGTAGAAACTCGCCCGATTACAACGGTATGTGTATTTTTTCCCTAGGCCATTCTTGTTAAGCGTTTGGAGCAGCAGAATTGCGAAAAATTTTTTGCCTTCTCAACCATTTCTTGGCTTCAAACTCCCATATCTCGCGAACGGATTGAACTAACCCAAAAATTACTATTGCATCTGAAAGTAGAAACTCGCCCGATTACAGCGGTATGTGTATTTTTTCCCTAGGCCATTCTGGTTAAGCGTTTGGAGCAGCAGAATTGCGAAAAATTTGTTGTCTTCTCAACCATTTCTTGGCTTCAAACTCCCATATCTCGCGAACGGATTGACCTAACCCAAAAATTCCTGTTGTGTCTGAAAGTAGAAACTCGCCCGATTACAGCGGTATGTGTATTTTTTCCTTAGCCCATTCTGGTTAAGCGTTTCGAGCAGCAGAATTGCGAAAAATTTGTTGTCTTCTCAACCATTACTTAGATTCAAACTCCCATATCTCGCGAACGGATTGACCTAACCCAAAAATTCCTATTGCATCTGAAAGTAGAAACTCGCCCGATTACAACGGTATGTGTATTTTTCCCTAGGACATTCTGGTTAAGCGTTTGGAGCAGCAGAAGTGCGAAAAATTTGTTGTCTTCTCAACCATATCTTGGCTTCAAACTCCCATATCTCGCGAACGGATTGACCTAACCCAAAAATTCCGATTGCATCTGAAAGTAGAAACTCGCCCGATTACAACGGTATGTGTATTTTTTCCCTAGCCCATTCTGGTTAAGCGTTTGGAGCAGCAGAATTGCGAAAAATTTGTTGTCTTCTCAACCATTTCTTGGCTTCAAACTCCCATATCTCGCGAACGGATTGACCTAACCCAAAAATTCCTGTTGTGTATGAAAGTAGAAACTCGCCCGATTACAGCGGTATGTGTATTTTTTCCTTAGCCCATTCTGGTTAAGCGTTTGGAGCAGCAGAATTGCGAAAAATTTGTTGTCTTCTCAACCATTTCTTAGCTTCAAACTCCCATATCTCGCGAACGGATTGACCTAACCCAAAAATTCCTATTGCGTCTGAAAGTAGAAACTCGCCCGATTACAACGGTATGTGTATTTTTTCCCTAGGCCATTCTGGTTAAGCGTTTGGAGCAGCAGAATTGCGAAAAATTTTTTGCCTTCTCAACCATTTCTTGGCTTCAAACTCCCATATCTCGCGAACGGATCGTCCTAACCCAAAAATTCCTATTGCATCTGAAAGTAGAAACTCGCCCGATTACAACGGTATGTGTATTTTTTCCCTAGCCCATTCTGGTTAAGCGTTTGGAGCAGCAGAAGTGCGAAAAATTTGTTGTCTTCTCAACCATTTCTTAGCTTCAAACTCCCATATCTCGCGAACGGATTGACCTAACCCAAAAATTCCTGTTGCATCTGAAAGTAGAAACTCGCCCGATTACAACGGTATGTGTATTTTTTCCCTAGCCCATTCTGGTTAAGCGTTTGGAGCAGCAGAATTGCGAAAAATTTGTTGACTTCTCAACCATTTCTTAGTTTCAAACTCCCATATCTCGCGAACGGATCGACCTAACCCAAAAATTCCTATTGCATCTGAAAGTAGAAACTCGCCCGATTACAACGGTATGTGTATTTTTTCCCTAGGACATTTTGGTTAAGCGTTTGGAGCAGCAGAATTGCGAAAAAATTTTTGCCTTCTCAACCGTTTCTTGGCTTCAAACTCCCATATCTCGCGAACGGATTGACCTAACCCAAAAATTCCTATTGCATCTGAAAGTAGAAACTCGCCCGATTACAGCGGTATGTGTATTTTTTCCCAAGGCCATTCTGGTTAAGCGTTTGGAGCAGCAGAATTGCGAAAAATTTGTTGTCTTCTCAACCATTTCTTGGCTTCAAACTCCCATATCTCGCGAACGGATTGACCTAACCCAAGAATTCCTGTTGTGTCTGAAAGTAGAAACTCGCCCGATTACAGCGGTATGTGTATTTTTTCCTTAGCCCATTCTGGTTAAGCGTTTCGAGCAGCAGAATTGCGAAAAATTTGTTGTCTTCTCAACCATTACTTAGCTTCAAACTCCCATATCTCGCGAACGGATTGACCTAACGCAAAAATTCCTATTGCATCTGAAAGTAGAAACTCGCCCGATTACAACGGTATGTGTATTTTTTCCCTAGGACATTCTGGTTAAGCGTTTGGAGCAGCAGAAGTGCGAAAAATTTGTTGTCTTCTCAACCATATCTTGGCTTCAAACTCCCATATCTCGCGAACGGATTGACCTAACCCAAAAATTCCTATTGCATCTGAAAGTAGAAACTCGCCCGATTACAACGGTATGTGTATTTTTTCCCTAGGACATTCTGGTTAAGCGTTTGGAGCAGCAGAAGTGCGAAAAATTTGTTGTCTTCTCAACCATTTCTTAGCTTCAAACTCCCATATCTCGCGAACGGATTGACCTAACCCAAAAATTCCTGTTGCATCTGAAAGTAGAAACTCGCCCGATTACAACGGTATGTGTATTTTTTCCCTAGGCCATTCTTGTTAAGCGTTTGGAGCAGCAGAATTGCGAAAAATTTGTTGCCTTCTCAACCATTTCTTGGCTTCAAACTCCCATATCTCGCGAACGGATTGAACTAACCCAAAAATTACTATTGCATCTGAAAGTAGAAACTCGCCCGATTACAGCGGTATGTGTATTTTTTCCCTAGGCCATTCTGGTTAAGCGTTTGGAGCAGCAGAAGTGCGAAAAATTTGTTGTCTTCTCAACCATATCTTGGCTTCAAACTCCCATATCTCGAGAACGGATTGACCTAACCCAAAAATTCCAATTGCATCTGAAAGTAGAAACTCGCCCGATTACAACGGTATGTGTATTTTTTCCCTGGCCCATTCTGGTTGAGCGTTTGGAGCAGCAGAAGTGCGAAAAATTTGTTGTCTTCTCAACCATTTCTTAGCTTCAAACTCCCATATCTCGCGAACGGATTGACCTAACCCAAAAATTCCTGTTGCATCTGAAAGTAGAAACTCGCCCGATTACAACGGTATGTGTATTTTTTCCCTAGCCCATTCTGGTTAAGCGTTTGGAGCAGCAGAATTGCGAAAAATTTGTTGACTTCTCAACCATTTCTTAGTTTCAAACTCCCATATCTCGCGAACGGATCGACCTAACCCAAAAATTCCTATTGCATCTGAAAGTAGAAACTCGCCCGATTACAACGGTATGTGTATTTTCTCCCTAGGACATTTTGGTTAAGCGTTTGGAGCAGCAGAATTGCGAAAAAATTTTTGCCTTCTCAACCGTTTCTTGGCTTCAAACTCCCATATCTCGCGAACGGATTGACCTAACCCAAAAATTCCTATTGCATCTGAAAGTAGAAACTCGCCCGATTACAGCGGTATGTGTATTTTTTCCCTAGGCCATTCTGGTTAAGCGTTTGGAGCAGCAGAAGTGCGAAAAATTTGTTGTCTTCTCAACCATATCTTGGCTTCAAACTCCCATATCTCGAGAACGGATTGACCTAACCCAAAAATTCCAATTGCATCTGAAAGTAGAAACTCGCCCGATTACAACGGTATGTGTATTTTTTCCCTGGCCCATTCTGGTTGAGCGTTTGGAGCAGCAGAAGTGCGAAAAATTTGTTGTCTTCTCAACCATATCTTGGCTTCAAACTCCCATATCTCGAGAACGGATTGACCTAACCCAAAAATTCCAATTGCATCTGAAAGTAGAAACTCGCCCGATTACAACGGTATGTGTATTTTTTCCCTGGCCCATTCTGGTTGAGCGTTTGGAGCAGCAGAAGTGCGAAAAATTTGTTGTCTTCTCAACCATTTCTTAGCTTCAAACTCCCATATCTCGCGAACGGATTGACCTAACCCAAAAATTCCTGTTGCATCTGAAAGTAGAAACTCGCCCGATTACAACGGTATGTGTATTTTTTCCCTAGCCCATTCTGGTTAAGCGTTTGGAGCAGCAGAATTGCGAAAAATTTGTTGACTTCTCAACCATTTCTTAGTTTCAAACTCCCATATCTCGCGAACGGATCGACCTAACCCAAAAATTCCTATTGCATCTGAAAGTAGAAACTCGCCCGATTACAACGGTATGTGTATTTTCTCCCTAGGACATTTTGGTTAAGCGTTTGGAGCAGCAGAATTGCGAAAAAATTTTTGCCTTCTCAACCGTTTCTTGGCTTCAAACTCCCATATCTCGCGAACGGATTGACCTAACCCAAAAATTCCTATTGCATCTGAAAGTAGAAACTCGCCCGATTACAGCGGTATGTGTATTTTTTCCCAAGGCCATTCTGGTTAAGCGTTTGGAGCAGCAGAATTGCGAAAAATTTGTTGTCTTCTCAACCATTTCTTGGCTTCAAACTCCCATATCTCGCGAACGGATTGACCTAACCCAAGAATTCCTGTTGTGTCTGAAAGTAGAAACTCGCCCGATTACAGCGGTATGTGTATTTTTTCCCTAGGCCATTCTGGTTAAGCGTTTGGAGCAGCAGAAGTGCGAAAAATTTGTTGTCTTCTCAACCATATCTTGGCTTCAAACTCCCATATCTCGAGAACGGATTGACCTAACCCAAAAATTCCAATTGCATCTGAAAGTAGAAACTCGCCCGATTACAACGGTATGTGTATTTTTTCCCTGGCCCATTCTGGTTGAGCGTTTGGAGCAGCAGAAGTGCGAAAAATTTGTTGTCTTCTCAACCATTTCTTAGCTTCAAACTCCCATATCTCGCGAACGGATTGACCTAACCCAAAAATTCCTGTTGCATCTGAAAGTAGAAACTCGCCCGATTACAACGGTATGTGTATTTTTTCCCTAGGCCATTCTTGTTAAGCGTTTGGAGCAGCAGAATTGCGAAAAATTTTTTGCCTTCTCAACCATTTCTTGGCTTCAAACTCCCATATCTCGCGAACGGATTGAACTAACCCAAAAATTACTATTGCATCTGAAAGTAGAAACTCGCCCGATTACAGCGGTATGTGTATTTTTTCCCTAGGCCATTCTGGTTAAGCGTTTGGAGCAGCAGAATTGCGAAAAATTTGTTGTCTTCTCAACCATTTCTTGGCTTCAAACTCCCATATCTCGCGAACGGATTGACCTAACCCAAAAATTCCTGTTGTGTCTGAAAGTAGAAACTCGCCCGATTACAGCGGTATGTGTATTTTTTCCTTAGCCCATTCTGGTTAAGCGTTTCGAGCAGCAGAATTGCGAAAAATTTGTTGTCTTCTCAACCATTACTTAGATTCAAACTCCCATATCTCGCGAACGGATTGACCTAACCCAAAAATTCCTATTGCATCTGAAAGTAGAACCTCGCCCGATTACAACGGTATGTGTATTTTTCCCTAGGACATTCTGGTTAAGCGTTTGGAGCAGCAGAAGTGCGAAAAATTTGTTGTCTTCTCAACCATATCTTGGCTTCAAACTCCCATATCTCGCGAACGGATTGACCTAACCCAAAAATTCCGATTGCATCTGAAAGTAGAAACTCGCCCGATTACAACGGTATGTGTATTTTTTCCCTAGCCCATTCTGGTTAAGCGTTTGGAGCAGCAGAATTGCGAAAAATTTGTTGTCTTCTCAACCATTTCTTGGCTTCAAACTCCCATATCTCGCGAACGGATTGACCTAACCCAAAAATTCCTGTTGTGTATGAAAGTAGAAACTCGCCCGATTACAGCGGTATGTGTATTTTTTCCTTAGCCCATTCTGGTTAAGCGTTTGGAGCAGCAGAATTGCGAAAAATTTGTTGTCTTCTCAACCATTTCTTAGCTTCAAACTCCCATATCTCGCGAACGGATTGACCTAACCCAAAAATTCCTATTGCGTCTGAAAGTAGAAACTCGCCCGATTACAACGGTATGTGTATTTTTTCCCTAGGCCATTCTGGTTAAGCGTTTGGAGCAGCAGAATTGCGAAAAATTTTTTGCCTTCTCAACCATTTCTTGGCTTCAAACTCCCATATCTCGCGAACGGATCGTCCTAACCCAAAAATTCCTATTGCATCTGAAAGTAGAAACTCGCCCGATTACAACGGTATGTGTATTTTTTCCCTAGCCCATTCTGGTTAAGCGTTTGGAGCAGCAGAAGTGCGAAAAATTTGTTGTCTTCTCAACCATTTCTTAGCTTCAAACTCCCATATCTCGCGAACGGATTGACCTAACCCAAAAATTCCTGTTGCATCTGAAAGTAGAAACTCGCCCGATTACAACGGTATGTGTATTTTTTCCCTAGCCCATTCTGGTTAAGCGTTTGGAGCAGCAGAATTGCGTAAAATTTGTTGACTTCTCAACCATTTCTTAGTTTCAAACTCCCATATCTCGCGAACGGATCGACCTAACCCAAAAATTCCTATTGCATCTGAAAGTAGAAACTCGCCCGATTACAACGGTATGTGTATTTTTTCCCTAGGACATTTTGGTTAAGCGTTTGGAGCAGCAGAATTGCGAAAAAATTTTTGCCTTCTCAACCGTTTCTTGGCTTCAAACTCCCATATCTCGCGAACGGATTGACCTAACCCAAAAATTCCTATTGCATCTGAAAGTAGAAACTCGCCCGATTACAGCGGTATGTGTATTTTTTCCCAAGGCCATTCTGGTTAAGCGTTTGGAGCAGCAGAATTGCGAAAAATTTGTTGTCTTCTCAACCATTTCTTGGCTTCAAACTCCCATATCTCGCGAACGGATTGACCTAACCCAAGAATTCCTGTTGTGTCTGAAAGTAGAAACTCGCCCGATTACAGCGGTATGTGTATTTTTTCCTTAGCCCATTCTGGTTAAGCGTTTCGAGCAGCAGAATTGCGAAAAATTTGTTGTCTTCTCAACCATTACTTAGCTTCAAACTCCCATATCTCGCGAACGGATTGACCTAACCCAAAAATTCCTATTGCATCTGAAAGTAGAAACTCGCCCGATTACAACGGTATGTGTATTTTTTCCCTAGGACATTCTGGTTAAGCGTTTGGAGCAGCAGAAGTGCGAAAAATTTGTTGTCTTCTCAACCATATCTTGGCTTCAAACTCCCATATCTCGCGAACGGATTGACCTAACCCAAAAATTCCTATTGCATCTGAAAGTAGAAACTCGCCCGATTACAACGGTATGTGTATTTTTTCCCTAGGACATTCTGGTTAAGCGTTTGGAGCAGCAGAAGTGCGAAAAATTTGTTGTCTTCTCAACCATTTCTTAGCTTCAAACTCCCATATCTCGCGAACGGATTGACCTAACCCAAAAATTCCTGTTGCATCTGAAAGTAGAAACTCGCCCGATTACAACGGTATGTGTATTTTTTCCCTAGGCCATTCTTGTTAAGCGTTTGGAGCAGCAGAATTGCGAAAAATTTGTTGCCTTCTCAACCATTTCTTGGCTTCAAACTCCCATATCTCGCGAACGGATTGAACTAACCCAAAAATTACTATTGCATCTGAAAGTAGAAACTCGCCCGATTACAGCGGTATGTGTATTTTTTCCCTAGGCCATTCTGGTTAAGCGTTTGGAGCAGCAGAAGTGCGAAAAATTTGTTGTCTTCTCAACCATATCTTGGCTTCAAACTCCCATATCTCGAGAACGGATTGACCTAACCCAAAAATTCCAATTGCATCTGAAAGTAGAAACTCGCCCGATTACAACGGTATGTGTATTTTTTCCCTGGCCCATTCTGGTTGAGCGTTTGGAGCAGCAGAAGTGCGAAAAATTTGTTGTCTTCTCAACCATTTCTTAGCTTCAAACTCCCATATCTCGCGAACGGATTGACCTAACCCAAAAATTCCTGTTGCATCTGAAAGTAGAAACTCGCCCGATTACAACGGTATGTGTATTTTTTCCCTAGCCCATTCTGGTTAAGCGTTTGGAGCAGCAGAATTGCGAAAAATTTGTTGACTTCTCAACCATTTCTTAGTTTCAAACTCCCATATCTCGCGAACGGATCGACCTAACCCAAAAATTCCTATTGCATCTGAAAGTAGAAACTCGCCCGATTACAACGGTATGTGTATTTTCTCCCTAGGACATTTTGGTTAAGCGTTTGGAGCAGCAGAATTGCGAAAAAATTTTTGCCTTCTCAACCGTTTCTTGGCTTCAAACTCCCATATCTCGCGAACGGATTGACCTAACCCAAAAATTCCTATTGCATCTGAAAGTAGAAACTCGCCCGATTACAGCGGTATGTGTATTTTTTCCCAAGGCCATTCTGGTTAAGCGTTTGGAGCAGCAGAATTGCGAAAAATTTGTTGTCTTCTCAACCATTTCTTGGCTTCAAACTCCCATATCTCGCGAACGGATTGACCTAACCCAAGAATTCCTGTTGTGTCTGAAAGTAGAAACTCGCCCGATTACAGCGGTATGTGTATTTTTTCCCTAGGCCATTCTGGTTAAGCGTTTGGAGCAGCAGAAGTGCGAAAAATTTGTTGTCTTCTCAACCATTTCTTGGCTTCAAACTCCCATATCTCGCGAACGGATTGAACTAACCCAAAAATTACTATTGCATCTGAAAGTAGAAACTCGCCCGATTACAGCGGTATGTGTATTTTTTCCCTAGGCCATTCTGGTTAAGCGTTTGGAGCAGCAGAATTGCGAAAAATTTGTTGTCTTCTCAACCATTTCTTGGCTTCAAACTCCCATATCTCGCGAACGGATTGACCTAACCCAAAAATTCCTGTTGTGTCTGAAAGTAGAAACTCGCCCGATTACAGCGGTATGTGTATTTTTTCCTTAGCCCATTCTGGTTAAGCGTTTCGAGCAGCAGAATTGCGAAAAATTTGTTGTCTTCTCAACCATTACTTAGATTCAAACTCCCATATCTCGCGAACGGATTGACCTAACCCAAAAATTCCTATTGCATCTGAAAGTAGAAACTCGCCCGATTACAACGGTATGTGTATTTTTCCCTAGGACATTCTGGTTAAGCGTTTGGAGCAGCAGAAGTGCGAAAAATTTGTTGTCTTCTCAACCATATCTTGGCTTCAAACTCCCATATCTCGCGAACGGATTGACCTAACCCAAAAATTCCGATTGCATCTGAAAGTAGAAACTCGCCCGATTACAACGGTATGTGTATTTTTTCCCTAGCCCATTCTGGTTAAGCGTTTGGAGCAGCAGAAGTGCGAAAAATTTGTTGTCTTCTCAACCATTTCTTAGCTTCAAACTCCCATATCTCGCGAACGGATTGACCTAACCCAAAAATTCCTGTTGCATCTGAAAGTAGAAACTCGCCCGATTACAACGGTATGTGTATTTTTTCCCTAGGCCATTCTTGTTAAGCGTTTGGAGCAGCAGAATTGCGAAAAATTTTTTGCCTTCTCAACCATTTCTTGGCTTCAAACTCCCATATCTCGCGAACGGATTGACCTAACCCAAAAATTCCTGTTGTGTCTGAAAGTAGAAACTCGCCCGATTACAGCGGTATGTGTATTTTTTCCTTAGCCCATTCTGGTTAAGCGTTTCGAGCAGCAGAATTGCGAAAAATTTGTTGTCTTCTCAACCATTTCTTGGCTTCAAACTCCCATATCTCGCGAACGGATTGACCTAACCCAAAAATTCCTGTTGTGTCTGAAAGTAGAAACTCGCCCGATTACAGCGGTATGTGTATTTTTTCCTTAGCCCATTCTGGTTAAGCGTTTCGAGCAGCAGAATTGCGAAAAATTTGTTGTCTTCTCAACCATTACTTAGATTCAAACTCCCATATCTCGCGAACGGATTGACCTAACCCAAAAATTCCTATTGCATCTCAAAGTAGAAACTCGCCCGATTACAACGGTATGTGTATTTTTTCCCTAGGACATTCTGGTTAAGCGTTTGGAGCAGCAGAAGTGCGAAAAATTTGTTGTCTTCTCAACCATATCTTGGCTTCAAACTCCCATATCTCGCGAACGGATTGACCTAACCCAAAAATTCCGATTGCATCTGAAAGTAGAAACTCGCCCGATTACAACGGTATGTGTATTTTTTCCCTAGCCCATTCTGGTTAAGCGTTTGGAGCAGCAGAATTGCGAAAAATTTGTTGTCTTCTCAACCATTTCTTAGCTTCAAACTCCCATATCTCGCGAACGGATTGCCCTAACCCAAAAATTCCTGTTGCATCTGAAAGTAGAAACTCGCCCGATTACAACGGTATGTGTATTTTTTCCCTAGGCCCTTCTTGTTAAGCGTTTGGAGCAGCAGAATTGCGAAAAATTTTTTGCCTTCTCAACTATTTCTTGGCTTCAAACTCCCATATCTCGCGAACGGATTGACCTAACCCAAAAATTCCTATTGCATCTGAAAGTAGAAACTCGCCCGATTACAGCGGTATGTGTATTTTTTCCCTAGGACATTCTGGTTAAGCGTTTGGAGCAGCAGAATTGCGAAAAATTTTTTGCCTTCTCAACCATTTCTTGGCTTCAAACTCCCATATCTCGCGAACGGATTGAACTAACCCAAAAATTACTATTGCATCTGAAAGTAGAAACTCGCCCGATTACAGCGGTATGTGTATTTTTTCCCTAGGCCATTCTGGTTAAGCGTTTGGAGCAGCAGAATTGCGAAAAATTTGTTGTCTTCACAACCATTTCTTGGCTTCAAACTCCCATATCTCGCGAACGGATTGACCTAACCCAAAAATTCCTGTTGTGTCTGAAAGTAGAAACTCGCCCGATTACAGCGGTATGTGTATTTTTTCCTTAGCCCATTCTGGTTAAGCGTTTCGAGCAGCAGAATTGCGAAAAATTTGTTGTCTTCTCAACCATTACTTAGATTCAAACTCCCATATCTCGCGAACGGATTGACCTAACCCAAAAATTCCTATTGCATCTCAAAGTAGAAACTCGCCCGATTACAACGGTATGTGTATTTTTTCCCTAGGACATTCTGGTTAAGCGTTTGGAGCAGCAGAAGTGCGAAAAATTTGTTGTCTTCTCAACCATATCTTGGCTTCAAACTCCCATATCTCGCGAACGGATTGACCTAACCCAAAAATTCCGATTGCATCTGAAAGTAGAAACTCGCCCGATTACAACGGTATGTGTATTTTTTCCCTAGCCCATTCTGGTTAAGCGTTTGGAGCAGCAGAAGTGCGAAAAATTTGTTGTCTTCTCAACCATTTCTTAGCTTCAAACTCCCATATCTCGCGAACGGATTGCCCTAACCCAAAAATTCCTGTTGCATCTGAAAGTAGAAACTCGCCCGATTACAACGGTATGTGTATTTTTTCCCTAGGCCCTCTTGTTAAGCGTTTGGAGCAGCAGAATTGCGAAAAATTTTTTGCCTTCTCAACTATTTCTTGGCTTCAAACTCCCATATCTCGCGAACGGATTGACCTAACCCAAAAATTCCTATTGCATCTGAAAGTAGAAACTCGCCCGATTACAGCGGTATGTGTATTTTTTCCCTAGGACATTCTGGTTAAGCGTTTGGAGCAGCAGAATTGCGAAAAATTTTCTGCCTTCTCAACCATTTCTTGGCTTCAAACTCCCATATCTCGCGAACGGATTGACCTAACGCAAAAATTCCTATTGCATCTGAAAGTAGAAACTCGCCCGATTACAGCGTTATGTGTATTTTTCCCCTAGGCCATTCTGGATAAGCGTTTGGAGCAGCAGAATTGCGAAAAATTTTTTGCCTTCTCAACCATTTCTTGGCTCAAACTCCCATATCTCGCGAACGGATTAACCTAACCCAAAAATTCCTATTGCATCTGAAAGTAGAAACCCGCCCGATTACAACGGTATGTGTATTTTTTCCCTAGGCCCTTCTTGTTAAGCGTTTGGAGCAGCAGAATTGCGAAAAATTTTTTGCCTTCTCAACTATTTCTTGGCTTCAAACTCCCATATCTCGCGAACGGATTGACCTAACCCAAAAATTCCTATTGCATCTGAAAGTAGAAACTCGCCCGATTACAGCGGTATGTGTATTTTTTCCCTAGGCCATTCTGGATAAGCGTTTGGAGCAGCAGAATTGCGAAAAATTTTTTGCCTTCTCAACCATTTCTTGGCTCAAACTCCCATATCTCGCGAACGGATTAACCTAACCCAAAAATTCCTATTGCATCTGAAAGTAGAAACCCGCCCGATTACAACGGTATGTGTATTTTTTCCCTAGGCCATTCTGGTTAAGCGTTTGGAGCAGCATAATTGCGAAAAATTTTTTGCCTTCTCAACCATTTCTTGGCTTCAAACTCCCATATCTCGCGAACGGATTGACCTAACCCAAAAATTCCAATTGCATCTGAAAGTAGAAACTCGCCCGATTACAACGGTATGTGTATTTTTTCCCTAGCCCATTCTGGTTAAGCGTTTGGAGCAGCAGAAGTGCGAAAAATTTGTTGTCTTCTCAACCATTTCTTAGCTTCAAACTCCCATATCTCGCGAACGGATGACCTAACCCAAAAATTCCTGTTGCATCTGAAAGTAGAAACTCGCCCGATTACAACGGTATGTGTATTTTTTCCCTAGGCCCTTCTTGTTAAGCGTTTGGAGCAGCAGAATTGCGAAAAATTTTTTGCCTTCTCAACCATTTCTTAGCTTCAAACTCCCATATCTCGCGAACGGATTGATCTAACCCAAAAATTCCTATTGCATCTGAAAGTAGAAACTCGCCCGATTACAGCGTTATGTGTATTTTTCCCCTAGGCCATTCTGGATAAGCGTTTGGAGCAGCAGAATTGCGAAAAATTTTTTGCCTTCTCAACCATTTCTTGGCTCAAACTCCCATATCTCGCGAACGGATTAACCTAACCCAAAAATTCCTATTGCATCTGAAAGTAGAAACCCGCCCGATTACAACGGTATGTGTATTTTTTCCCTAGGCCATTCTGGTTAAGCGTTTGGAGCAGCATAATTGCGAAAAATTTTTTGCCTTCTCAACCATTTCTTGGCTTCAAACTCCCATATCTCGCGAACGGATTGACCTAACCCAAAAATTCCAATTGCATCTGAAAGTAGAAACTCGCCCGATTACAACGGTATGTGTATTTTTTCCCTAGCCTATTCTGGTTAAGCGTTTGGAGCAGCAGAAGTGCGAAAAATTTGTTGTCTTCTCAACCATTTCTTAGCTTCAAACTCCCATATCTCGCGAACGGATTGACCTAACCCAAAAATTCCTGTTGCATCTGAAAGTAGAAACTCGCCCGATTACAACGGTATGTGTATTTTTTCCCTAGGCCCTTCTTGTTAAGCGTTTGGAGCAGCAGAATTGCGAAAAATTTTTTGCCTTCTCAACCATTTCTTGGCTTCAAACTCCCATATCTCGCGAACGGATTGACCTAACCCAAAAATTCCTATTGCATCTGAAAGTAGAAACTCGCCCGATTACAGCGGTATGTGTATTTTTTCCCCTAGGCCATTCTGGTTAAGCGTTTGGAGCAGCATAATTGCGAAAAATTTTTTGCCTTCTCAACCATTTCTTGGCTTCAAACTCCCATATCTCGCGAACGGATTGACCTAACCCAAAAATTCCTATTGCATCTGAAAGTAGAAACCCGCCCGATTACAACGGTATGTGTATTTTTTCCCTAGGCCATTCTGGTTAAGCGTTTGGAGCAGCAGAATTGCGAAAAATTTATTGCCTTCTCAACCATTTCTTGGCTTCAAACTCCCATATCTCGCGAACGGATTGACCTAACCAAAAAATTCCTATTGCATCTAAAAGTAGAAACCCGGCCGATTACAACGGTATGTGTATTTTTTCCCTAGGCCATTCTGGTTGAGCGTTTGGAGCAGCAGAAGTGCGAAAAATTTGTTGTCTTCTCAACCATTTCTTAGCTTCAAACTCCCATAACTCGCGAACCGATTGACCTAACCCAAAAATTCCTGTAGCGTCTGAAAGTAGAAACTCGGCCGATTACTACGGTATGTGTATTTTTTCCCTAGCCCACTCTGGTCAAGCGTTTGGAGCAGCAGAATTGCGAAAAATTTGTTTTCTTCTCAACCATTTCTTGGCTTCAAACTCCCATATCTCGCGAAAGGATTGACCTAACCAAAAAATTCCTATTGCATCTAAAAGTAGAAACTCGCCCGATTACAACGGTATGTGTATTTTTTCCCTAGGCCATTCTAGTTAGGCGTTTGGAGCAGCAGAATTGCGAAAAATTTTTTGCCTTCTCAACCATTTCTTGGCTTCAAACTCCCATACCTCGCGAACGGATTGACCTCACCCAAAAATTCCTATTGCGTCTGAAAGTAGAAACTAGCCCGATTACAACGGTATGTGTATTTTCTCCCTAGGCCATTCTGGATAAGCGTTTGGAGCAGCAGAATTGCGAAAAATTTTTTGCCTTCTCAAACATTTCTTGGCCCAAACTCCCATATCTCGCGAACGGATTGACCTAACCCAAAAATTCCAATTGCATCTGAAAGTAGAAACTCGCCCGATTACAACGGTATGTGTATTTTTTCCCTGGCCCATTCTGGTTGAGCGTTTGGAGCAGCAGAAGTGCGAAAAATTTGTTGTCTTCTCAACCATTTCTTAGCTTCAAACTCCCATATCTCGCGAACGGATTGACCTAACCCAAAAATTCCTGTTGCATCTGAAAGTAGAAACTCGCCCGATTACAACGGTATGTGTATTTTTTCCCTAGGCCATTCTTGTTAAGCGTTTGGAGCAGCAGAATTGCGAAAAATTGTTTGCCTTCTCAACCATTTCTTGGCTTCAAACTCCCATATCTCGCGAACGGATTGAACTAACCCAAAAATTACTATTGCATCTGAAAGTAGAAACTCGCCCGATTACAGCGGTATGTGTATTTTTTCCCTAGGCCATTCTGGTTAAGCGTTTGGAGCAGCAGAATTGCGAAAAATTTGTTGTCTTCTCAACCATTTCTTGGCTTCAAACTCCCATATCTCGCGAACGGATTGACCTAACCCAAAAATTCCTGTTGTGTCTGAAAGTAGAAACTCGCCCGATTACAGCGGTATGTGTATTTTTTCCTTAGCCCATTCTGGTTAAGCGTTTCGAGCAGCAGAATTGCGAAAAATTTGTTGTCTTCTCATCCATTACTTAGATTCAAACTCCCATATCTCGCGAACGGATTGCTCTAACCCAAAAATTCCTATTGCATCTGAAAGTAGAAACTCGCCCGATTACAACGGTATGTGTATTTTTTCCCTAGGACATTCTGGTTAAGCGTTTGGAGCAGCAGAAGTGCGAAAAATTTGTTGTCTTCTCAACCATATCTTGACTTCAAACTCCCATATCTCGCGAACGGATTGACCTAACCCAAAAATTCCAATTGCATCTGAAAGTAGAAACTCGCCCGATTACAACGGTATGTGTATTTTTTCCCTGGCCCATTCTGGTTGAGCGTTTGGAGCAGCAGAAGTGCGAAAAATTTGTTGTCTTCTCAACCATTTCTTAGATTCAAACTCCCATATCTCGCGAACGGATTGACCTAACCCAAAAATTCCTGTTGCATCTGAAAGTAGAAACTCGCCCGATTACAACGGTATGTGTATTTTTTCCCTAGGCCATTCTTGTTAAGCGTTTGGAGCAGCAGAATTGCGAAAAATTTTTTGCCTTCTCAACCATTTCTTGGCTTCAAACTCCCATATCTCGCGAACGGATTGAACTAACCCAAAAATTACTATTGCATCTGAAAGTAGAAACTCGCCCGATTACAGCGGTATGTGTATTTTTTCCCTAGGCCATTCTGGTTAAGCGTTTGGAGCAGCAGAATTGCGAAAAATTTGTTGTCTTCTCAACCATTTCTTGGCTTCAAACTCCCATATCTCGCGAACGGATTGACCTAACCCAAAAATTCCTGTTGTGTCTGAAAGTAGAAACTCGCCCGATTACAGCGGTATGTGTATTTTTTCCTTAGCCCATTCTGGTTAAGCGTTTCGAGCAGCAGAATTGCGAAAAATTTGTTGTCTTCTCATCCATTACTTAGATTCAAACTCCCATATCTCGCGAACGGATTGCTCTAACCCAAAAATTCCTATTGCATCTGAAAGTAGAAACTCGCCCGATTACAACGGTATGTGTATTTTTTCCCTAGGACATTCTGGTTAAGCGTTTGGAGCAGCAGAAGTGCGAAAAATTTGTTGTCTTCTCAACCATATCTTGACTTCAAACTCTCATATCTCGCGAACGGATTGACCTAACCCAAAAATTCCAATTGCATCTGAAAGTAGAAACTCGCCCGATTACAACGGTATGTGTATTTTTTCCCTGGCCCATTCTGGTTGAGCGTTTGGAGCAGCAGAAGTGCGAAAAATTTGTTGTCTTCTCAACCATTTCTTAGCTTCAAACTCCCATATCTCGCGAACGGATTGACCTAACCCAAAAATTCCTGTTGCATCTGAAAGTAGAAACTCGCCCGATTACAACGGTATGTGTATTTTTTCCCTAGGCCATTCTTGTTAAGCGTTTGGAGCAGCAGAATTGCGAAAAATTTTTTGCCTTCTCAACCATTTCTTGGCTTCAAACTCCCATATCTCGCGAACGGATTGAACTAACCCAAAAATTACTATTGCATCTGAAAGTAGAAACTCGCCCGATTACAGCGGTATGTGTATTTTTTCCCTAGGCCATTCTGGTTAAGCGTTTGGAGCAGCAGAATTGCGAAAAATTTGTTGTCTTCTCAACCATTTCTTGGCTTCAAACTCCCATATCTCGCGAACGGATTGACCTAACCCAAAAATTCCTGTTGTGTCTGAAAGTAGAAACTCGCCCGATTACAGCGGTATGTGTATTTTTTCCTTAGCCCATTCTGGTTAAGCGTTTCGAGCAGCAGAATTGCGAAAAATTTGTTGTCTTCTCAACCATTACTTAGATTCAAACTCCCATATCTCGCGAACGGATTGACCTAACCCAAAAATTCCTATTGCATCTGAAAGTAGAAACTCGCCCGATTACAACGGTATGTGTATTTTTTCCCTAGGACATTCTGGTTAAGCGTTTGGAGCAGCCGAAGTGCGAAAAATTTGTTGTCTTCTCAACCATATCTTGGCTTCAAACTCCCATATCTCGCGAACGGATTGACCTAACCCAAAAATTCCAATTGCATCTGAAAGTAGAAACTCGCCCGATTACAACGGTATGTGTATTTTTTCCCTAGCCCATTCTGGTTAAGCGTTCGGAGCAGCAGAAGTGCGAAAAATTTGTTGTCTTCTCAACCATATCTTGGCTTCAAACTCCCATATCTCGCGAACGGATTGACCTAACCCAAAAATTCCAATTGCATCTGAAAGTAGAAACTCGCCCGATTACAACGGTATGTGTATTTTTTCCCTAGCCCATTCTGGTTAAGCGTTTGGAGCAGCAGAAGTGCGAAAAATTTGTTGTCTTCTCAACCATTTCTTAGCTTCAAACTCCCATATCTCGCGAACGGATTGACCTAACCCAAAAATTCCTGTTGCATCTGAAAGTAGAAACTCGCCCGATTACAACGGTATGTGTATTTTTTCCCTAGGCCCTTCTTGTTAAGCGTTTGGAGCAGCAGAATTGCGAAAAATTTTTTGCCTTCTCAACTATTTCTTGGCTTCAAACTCCCATATCTCGCGAACGGATGACCTAACCCAAAAATTCCTGTTGCATCTGAAAGTAGAAACTCGCCCGATTACAACGGTATGTGTATTTTTTCCCTAGGCCCTTCTTGTTAAGCGTTTGGAGCAGCAGAATTGCGAAAAATTTTTTGCCTTCTCAACCATTTCTTGGCTTCAAACTCCCATATCTCGCGAACGGATTGACCTAACCCAAAAATTCCTATTGCATCTGAAAGTAGAAACTCGCCCGATTACAGCGTTATGTGTATTTTTCCCCTAGGCCATTCTGGATAAGCGTTTGGAGCAGCAGAATTGCGAAAAATTTTTTGCCTTCTCAACCATTTCTTGGCTCAAACTCCCATATCTCGCGAACGGATTAACCTAACCAAAAATTCCTATTGCATCTGAAAGTAGAAACCCGCCCGATTACAACGGTATGTGTATTTTTTCCCTAGGCCATTCTGGTTAAGCGTTTGGAGCAGCATAATTGCGAAAAATTTTTTGCCTTCTCAACCATTTCTTGGCTTCAAACTCCCATATCTCGCGAACGGATTGACCTAACCCAAAAATTCCTATTGCATCTGAAAGTAGAAACCCGCCCGATTACAACGGTATGTGTATTTTTTCCCTAGGCCATTCTGGTTAAGCGTTTGGAGCAGCAGAATTGCGAAAAACTTGTTGTCTTCTCAACCATTTCTTGGCTTCAAACTCCCATATCTCGCGAACGGATTGACCTAACCCAAAAATTCCTGTTGTGTCTGAAAGTAGAAACTCGCCCGATTACAGCGGTATGTGTATTTTTTCCTTAGCCCATTCTGGTTAAGCGTTTGGAGCAGCAGAATTGCGAAAAATTTGTTGTCTTCTCAACCATTTCTTAGCTTCAAACTCCCATATCTCGCGAACGGATTGACCTAACCCAAAAATTCCTATTGCATCTGAAAGTAGAAACTCGCCCGATTACAACGGTATGTGTATTTTTTCCCTAGGCCATTCTGGTTAAGCGTTTGGAGCAGCAGAATTGCGAAAAATTTTTTGCCTTCTCACCCATTTCTTGGCTTCAAACTCCCATATCTCGCGAACGGATTGACCTAACCAAAAAATTCCTATTGCATCTGAAAGTAGAAACTCGCCCGATTACAACGGTATGTGTATTTTTTCCCTAGGCCATTCTGGTTAAGCGTTTGGAGCAGCAGAATTGCGAAAAATTTATTGCCTTCTCAACCATTTCTTGGCTTCAAACTCCCATATCTCGCGAACGGATTGACCTAACCAAAAAATTCCTATTGCATCTAAAAGTAGAAACCCGGCCGATTACAACGGTATGTGTATTTTTTCCCTAGGCCATTCTGGTTGAGCGTTTGGAGCAGCAGAAGTGCGAAAAATTTGTTGTCTTCTCAACCATTTCTTAGCTTCAAACTCCCATAACTCGCGAACCGATTGACCTAACCCAAAAATTCCTGTAGCGTCTGAAAGTAGAAACTCGGCCGATTACTACGGTATGTGTATTTTTTCCCTAGCCCACTCTGGTCAAGCGTTTGGAGCAGCAGAATTGCGAAAAATTTGTTTTCTTCTCAACCATTTCTTGGCTTCAAACTCCCATATCTCGCGAAAGGATTGACCTAACCAAAAAATTCCTATTGCATCTAAAAGTAGAAACTCGCCCGATTACAACGGTATGTGTATTTTTTCCCTAGGCCATTCTAGTTAGGCGTTTGGAGCAGTAGAATTGCGAAAAATTTTTTGCCTTCTCAACCATTTCTTGGCTTCAAACTCCCATATCTCGCGAACGGATTGACCTAACTCAAAAATTCCTGTTGCGTCTGAAAGTAGAAACTCGCCCGATTACAGCGGTATGTGTATTTTTACCCTAGGCCATTCTGGTTAAGCGTTTGGAGCAGCAGAATTCCGAAAAATTTTTTGCCTCCTCAACCATTTCTTGGCTTCAAACTCCCATACCTCGCGAACGGATTGACCTCACCCAAAAATTCCTATTGCGTCTGAAAGTAGAAACTAGCCCGATTACAACGGTATGTGTATTTTCTCCCTAGGCCATTCTGGATAAGCGTTTGGAGCAGCAGAATTGCGAAAAATTTTTTGCCTTCTCAACCATTTCTTGGCCCAAACTCCCATATCTCGCGAACGGATTGACCTAACCCAAAAATTCCAATTGCATCTGAAAGTAGAAACTCGCCCGATTACAACGGTTTGTGTATTTTTTCCCTAGGCCATTCTGGTTAAGCGTTTGGAGCAGCAGAATTGCGAAAAATTTGTTGCCTTCTCAACCATTTCTTGGCTTCAAACTCCCATATCTCGCTAACGGATTGACCTAACCCAAAAATTCCTATTGCTTCTGAAAGTCGAAACTCGCCCGATTACAACGGTATGTGTATTTTTTCCATAGGCCATTCTGGTTAAGCGTTTGGAGCAGCAGATTTGCGAAAAATTTGTTGTCTTCTCAACCATTTCTTAGCTTCAAACTCCCATATCTCGCTAACGGATTGACCTAACCCAAAAATTCCAATTGCATCTGAAAGTAGAAACTCGCCCGATTACAACGGTATGTGTATTTTTTCCCTAGCCCATTCTGGTTAAGCGTTTGGAGCAGCAGAAGTGCGAAAAATTTGTTGTCTTCTCAACCATTTCTTGGCTTCAAACTCCCATATCTCGCGAACGGATTGACCTAACCGAAAAATTCCTGTTGTGTCTGAAAGTAGAAACTCGCCCGATTACAGCGGTATGTGTATTTTTTCTTTAGCCCATTCTGGTTAAGCGTTTCGAGCAGCAGAATTGCGAAAAATTTGTTGTCTTCTCAACCATTACTTAGATTCAAACTCCCATATCTCGCGAACGGATTGACCTAACCCAAAAATTCCTATTGCATCTGAAAGTAGAAACTCGCCCGATTACAACGGTATGTGTATTTTTTCCCTAGGACATTCTGGTTAAGCGTTTGGAGCAGCAGAAGTGCGAAAAATTTGTTGTCTTCTCAACCATATCTTGGCTTCAAACTCCCATATCTCGCGAACGGATTGACCTAACCCAAAAATTCCAATTGCATCTGAAAGTAGAAACTCGCCCGATTACAACGGTATGTGTATTTTTTCCCTAGCCCATTCTGGTTAAGCGTTTGGAGCAGCAGAAGTGCGAAAAATTTGTTGTCTTCTCAACCATTTCTTAGCTTCAAACTCCCATATCTCGCGAACGGATTGACCTAACCCAAAAATTCCTGTTGCATCTGAAAGTAGAAACTCGCCCGATTACAACGGTATGTGTATTTTTTCCCTAGGCCCTTCTTGTTAAGCGTTTGGAGCAGCAGAATTGCGAAAAATTTTTTGCCTTCTCAACTATTTCTTGGCTTCAAACTCCCATATCTCGCGAACGGATGACCTAACCCAAAAATTCCTGTTGCATCTGAAAGTAGAAACTCGCCCGATTACAACGGTATGTGTATTTTTTCCCTAGGCCCTTCTTGTTAAGCGTTTGGAGCAGCAGAATTGCGAAAAATTTTTTGCCTTCTCAACCATTTCTTGGCTTCAAACTCCCATATCTCGCGAACGGATTGACCTAACCCAAAAATTCCTATTGCATCTGAAAGTAGAAACTCGCCCGATTACAGCGTTATGTGTATTTTTCCCCTAGGCCATTCTGGATAAGCGTTTGGAGCAGCAGAATTGCGAAAAATTTTTTGCCTTCTCAACCATTTCTTGGCTCAAACTCCCATATCTCGCGAACGGATTAACCTAACCCAAAAATTCCTATTGCATCTGAAAGTAGAAACCCGCCCGATTACAACGGAATGTGTATTTTTTCCCTAGGCCATTCTGGTTAAGCGTTTGGAGCAGCATAATTGCGAAAAATTTTTTGCCTTCTCAACCATTTCTTGGCTTCAAACTCCCATATCTCGCGAACGGATTGACCTAACCCAAAAATTCCTATTGCATCTGAAAGTAGAAACCCGCCCGATTACAACGGTATGTGTATTTTTTCCCTACGCCATTCTGGTTAAGCGTTTGGAGCAGCAGAATTGCGAAAAACTTGTTGTCTTCTCAACCATTTCTTGGCTTCAAACTCCCATATCTCGCGAACGGATTGACCTAACCCAAAAATTCCTGTTGTGTCTGAAAGTAGAAACTCGCCCGATTACAGCGGTATGTGTATTTTTTCCTTAGCCCATTCTGGTTAAGCGTTTGGAGCAGCAGAATTGCGAAAAATTTGTTGTCTTCTCAACCATTTCTTAGCTTCAAACTCCCATATCTCGCGAACGGATTGACCTAACCCAAAAATTCCTATTGCATCTGAAAGTAGAAACTCGCCCGATTACAACGGTATGTGTATTTTTTCCCTAGGCCATTCTGGTTAAGCGTTTGGAGCAGCAGAATTGCGAAAAATTTTTTGCCTTCTCACCCATTTCTTGGCTTCAAACTCCCATATCTCGCGAACGGATTGACCTAACCAAAAAATTCCTATTGCATCTGAAAGTGAAACTCGCCCGATTACAACGGTATGTGTATTTTTTCCCTAGGCCATTCTGGTTAAGCGTTTGGAGCAGCAGAATTGCGAAAAATTTATTGCCTTCTCAACCATTTCTTGGCTTCAAACTCCCATATCTCGCGAACGGATTGACCTAACCAAAAAATTCCTATTGCATCTAAAAGTAGAAACCCGGCCGATTACAACGGTATGTGTATTTTCTCCCTAGGCCATTCTGGATAAGCGTTTGGAGCAGCAGAATTGCGAAAAATTTTTTGCCTTCTCAACCATTTCTTGGCCCAAACTCCCATATCTCGCGAACGGATTGACCTAACCCAAAAATTCCAATTGCATCTGAAAGTAGAAACTCGCCCGATTACAACGGTTTGTGTATTTTTTCCCTAGGCCATTCTGGTTAAGCGTTTGGAGCAGCAGAATTGCGAAAAATTTGTTGCCTTCTCAACCATTTCTTGGCTTCAAACTCCCATATCTCGCTAACGGATTGACCTAACCCAAAAATTCCTATTGCTTCTGAAAGTCGAAACTCGCCCGATTACAACGGTATGTGTATTTTTTCCCTAGGCCATTCTGGTTAAGCGTTTGGAGCAGCAGATTTGCGAAAAATTTGTTGTCTTCTCAACCATTTCTTAGCTTCAAACTCCCATATCTCGCGAACGGATTGACCTAACCCAAAAATTCCTGTTGCATCTGAAAGTAGAAACTCGCCCGATTACAGCGGTATGTGTATTTTTTCCCTAGGCAATTCTGGTTAAGCGTTTGGAGCAGCAGAATTGCGAAAAATTTTTTGCCTTCTCAACCATTTCTTGGCTTCAAACTCCCATATCTCGCGAACGGATTGACCTATCCCAAAAAGTCCTATTGCATCTGAAAGTAGAAACTAGCCCGATTACAGCGGTATGTGTATTTTTTCCCTAGGACATTCTGGTTAAGCGTTTGGAGCAGCAGAATTGCGAAAAATTTGTTGTCTTCTCAACCATTTCTTAGCTTCAAACTCCCATATCTCGCGAACGGATTGACCTAACCCAAAAATTCCTGTTGCATCTGAAAGTAGAAACTCGCCCGATTACAACGGTATGTGTATTTTTTCCCTAGGCCCTTCTTGTTAAGCGTTTGGAGCAGCAGAATTGCGAAAAATTTTTGCCTTCTCAACTATTTCTTGTCTTCAAACTCCCATATCTCGCGAACGGATTGACCTAACCCAAAAATTCCTATTGCATCTGAAAGTAGAAACTCGCCCGATTACAGCGGTATGTTTATTTTTTCCTAGGCCATTCTGGTTAGCGTTTGGAGCAGCATAATTGCGAAAATTTTTTGTCTTCTCAACCATTTCTTAGCTTCAAACTCCCATATCTCGCGAACGAATTGACCTAACCCAAAAATTCCTGTTGCATCTGAAAGTAGAAACTCGCCCGATTACAACGGTATGTGTATTTTTTCCCTAGGCCCTTCTTGTTAAGCGTTTGGAGCAGCAGAATTGCGAAAAATTTTTTGCCTTCTCAACCATTTCTTGGCTTCAAACTCCCATATCTCGCGAACGGATTGACCTAACCAAAAATTCCTATTGCATCTGAAAGTAGAAACTCGCCCGATTACAGCGTTATGTGTATTTTTCCCCTAGGCCATTCTGGATAAGCGTTTGGAGCAGCAGAATTGCGAAAAATTTTTGCCTTCTCAACCATTTCTTGGCTCAAACTCCCATATCTCGCGAACGGATTAAACTAACCCAAAATTCCTTTTGCATCTGAAAGTAGAAACCCGCCCGATTACAACGGTATGTGTATTTTTTCCCTAGGCCATTCTGGTTAAGCGTTTGGAGCAGCATAATTGCGAAAATTTTTTGGCCTTCTCAACCATTTCTTGGCTTCAAACTCCCATATCTCGCGAACGGATTGACCTAACCCAAAAATTCCTATTGCATCTGAAAGTAGAAACTCGCCCGATTACAGCGGTATGTGTATTTTTTTCCCTAGGCCATTCTGGTTAAGCGTTTGGAGCAGCAGAATTGCGAAAAATTTCTGCCTTCTCAACCATTTCTTGGCTTCAAACTCCCCATATCTCGCGAACGGATTGACCTAACGCAAAAATTCCTATTGCATCTGAAAGTAGAAACTCGCCCGATTACAGCGTTATGTGTATTTTTCTCCCTAGGCCATTCTGGATAAGCGTTTGGGAGCAGCAGAATTGCGAAAAATTTTTGCCTTCTCAACCATTTCTTGGCTCAAACTCCCATATCTCGCGAACGGATTAACCTAACCCAAAAATTCCTATTGTATCTGAAAGTAGAAACCCGCCCGATTACAACGATATGTGTATTTTTTCCCTAGGCCATTCTGGTTAAGCGTTTGGAGCTGCATAATTGCGAAAAATTTTTTGCCTTCTCAACCATTTCTTGGCTTCAAACTCCATATCTCGCGAACGGATTGACCTAACCCAAAAATTCCTATTGCATCTGAAAGTAGAAACCCGCCCGATTACAACGGTATGTGTATTTTTTCCCTAGGCCATTCTGGTTAAGCGTTTGGAGCAGCAGAATTGCGAAAAATTTGTTGTCTTCTCACCATTTCTTGGCTTCAAACTCCCATATCTCGCGAACGGATTGACCTAACCCAAAAATTCCTGTTGTGTCTGAAAGTAGAAACTCGCCCGATTACAGCGGTATGTGTATTTTTTCCTTAGCCCATTCTGGTTAAGCGTTTGGAGCAGCAGAATTGCGAAAAATTTGTTGTCTTCTCAACCATTTCTTAGCTTCAAACTCCCATATCTCGCGAACGGATTGACCTAACCCAAAAATTCCTATTGCATCTGAAAGTAGAAACTCGCCCGATTACAACGGTATGTGTATTTTTTCCCTAGGCCATTCTGGTTAAGCGTTTGGAGCAGCAGAATTGCGAAAAATTTTTTGCCTTCTCACCCATTTCTTGGCTTCAAACTCCCATATCTCGCGAACGGATTGAACTAACTCAAAAATTCCTATTGCATCTGAAAGTAGAAACTCGCCCGATTACAGTGGTATGTGTATTTTTTCCCTAGGCCATTCTGATTAAGCGTTTGGAGCAGCAGAATTGCGAAAAATTTATTGCCTTCTCAACCATTTCTTGGCTTCAAACTCCCATATCTCGCGAACGGATTGACCTAACCAAAAAATTCCTATTGCATCTAAAAGTTGAAACCCGCCCGATTACAACGGTATGTGTATTTTTTCCCTAGGCCATTCTGGTTGAGCGTTTGGAGCAGCAGAAGTGCGAAAAATTTGTTGTCTTCTCAACCATTTCTTAGCTTCAAACTCCCATAACTCGCGAACCGATTGACCTAACCCAAAAATTCCTGTAGCGTCTGAAAGTAGAAACTCGGCCGATTACTACGGTATGTGTATTTTTTCCCTAGCCCACTCTGGTCAAGCGTTTGGAGCAGCAGAATTGCGAAAAATTTGTTTTCTTCTCAACCATTTCTTGGCTTCAAACTCCCATATCTCGCGAAAGGATTGACCTAACCAAAAAATTCCTATTGCATCTAAAAGTAGAAACTCGCCCGATTACAACGGTATGTGTATTTTTTCCCTAGGCCATTCTAGTTAGGCGTTTGGAGCAGCAGAATTGCGAAAAATTTTTTGCCTTCTCAACCATCTCTTGGCTTCAAACTCCCATACCTCGCGTACGGATTGACCTCACCCAAAAATTCCTATTGCGTCTGAAAGTAGAAACTAGCCCGATTACAACGGTATGTGTATTTTCTCCTAGGCCATTTCTGGATAAGCGTTTGGAGCAGCAGAATTGCGAAAAATTTTTTGCCTTCTCAACCATTTCTTGGGCCCAAACTCCCATATCTCGCGAACGGATTTGACCTAACCCAAAAATTCCAATTGCATCTGAAAGTAGAAACTCGCCCGATTACAACGGTTTGTGTATTTTTTCCCTAGGCCATTCTGGTTAAGCGTTTGGAGCAGCAGAATTGCGAAAAATTTGTTGCCTTCTCAACCATTTCTTGGCTTCAAACTCCCATATCTCGCTAACGGATTGACCTAACCCAAAAATTCCTATTGCTTCTGAAAGTCGAAACTCGCCCGATTACAACGGTATGTGTATTTTTTCCCTAGGCCATTCTGGTTAAGGCGTTTGGAGGCAGCAGAATTGCGAAAAATTTTTTGCCTTCTCAACCATTTCTTGGCTTCAAACTCCATATCTCGCGAACGGATTGACCTATCCCAAAAAGTCCTATTGCATCTGAAAGTAGAAACTAGCCCGATTACAGCGGTATGTGTATTTTTTCCCTAGGCCATTCTGGTTAAGCGTTTGGAGCAGCAGAATTGCGAAAAATTTGTTGTCTTCTCAACCATTTCTTGGCTTCAAACTCCATATCTCGCGAACGGATTGACCTAACCCAAAAATTCCTGTTGTGTCTGAAAGTAGAAACTCGCCGATTACAGCGGTATGTGTATTTTTTCCTTAGCCCATTCTGGTTAAGCGTTTGGAGCAGCAGAATTGCGAAAATTTGTTGTCTTCTCAACCATTTCTTAGCTTCAAACTCCATAACTCGCGAACCGATTGACCTAACCCAAAAATTCCTGTAGCGTCTGAAAGTAGAAACTCGGCCGATTACTACGGTATGTGTATTTTTTTCCCTAGGCCATTCTAGTTAGGCGTTTGGAGCAGCAGAATTGCGAAAAATTTTTTGCCTTCTCAACCATCTCTTGGCTTCAAACTCCCATACCTCGCGAACGGATTGACCTCACCCAAAAATTCCTATTGCGTCTGAAAGTAGAAACTAGCCCGATTACAACGGTATGTGTATTTTCTCCCTAGGCCATTCTGGATAAGCGTTTGGAGCAGCAGAATTGCGAAAAATTTTTGCCTTCTCAACCATTTCTTGGCCCAAACTCCCATATCTCGCGAACGGATTGACCTAACCCAAAAATTCCAATTGCATCTGAAAGTAGAAACTCGCCCGATTACAACGGTTTGTGTATTTTTTCCCTAGGCCATTCTGGTTAAGCGTTTGGAGCAGCAGAATTGCGAAAAATTTGTTGCCTTCTCAACCATTTCTTGCTTCAAACTCCCATATCTCGCTAACGGATTGACCTAACCCAAAAATTCCTATTGCTTCTGAAAGTCGAAACTCGCCCGATTACAACGGTATGTGTATTTTTTCCCTAGGCCATTCTGGTTAAGCGTTTGGAGCAGCAGAATTGCGAAAAATTTTTTGCCTTCTCAACCATTTCTTGGCTTCAAACTCCCATATCTCGCGAACGGATTGACCTATCCCAAAAAGTCCTATTGCATCTGAAAGTAGAAACTAGCCCGATTACAGCGGTATGTGTATTTTTTCCCTAGGCCATTCTGGTTAAGCGTTTGGAGCAGCAGAATTGCGAAAAATTTGTTGTCTTCTCAACCATTTCTTGGCTTCAAACTCCCATATCTCGCGAACGGATTGACCTAACCCAAAAATTCCTGTTGCATCTGAAAGTAGAAACTCGCCCGATTACAACGGTATGTGTATTTTTTCCCTAGGCCATTCTGGTTAAGCGTTTGGAGCAGCAGAATTGCGAAAAATTTTTTGCCTTCTCTCCCATTTCTTGGCTTCAAACTCCCATATCTCGCGAACGGATTGACCTAACCCAAAAATTCCTATTGCATCTGAAAGTAGAAACTCGCCCGATTACAGTGGTATGTGTATTTTTTCCCTAGGCCATTCTGGTTAAGCGTTTGGAGCAGCAGAATTGCGAAAAATTTATTGCCTTCTCAACCATTTCTTGGCTTCAAACTCCCATATCTCGCGAACGGATTGACCTAACCAAAAAATTCCTATTGCATCTAAAAGTAGAGACCCGCCCGATTACAACGGTATGTGTATTTTTTCCCTAGGCCATTCTGGTTGAGCGTTTGGAGCAGCAGAAGTGCGAAAAATTTGTTGTCTTCTCAACCATTTCTTAGCTTCAAACTCCCATAACTCGCGAACCGATTGACCTAACCCAAAAATTCCTGTAGCGTCTGAAAGTAGAAACTCGGCCGATTACTACGGTATGTGTATTTTTTCCCTAGCCCACTCTGGTCAAGCGTTTGGAGCAGCAGAATTGCGAAAAATTTGTTTTCTTCTCAACCATTTCTTGGCTTCAAACTCCCATATCTCGCGAAAGGATTGACCTAACCAAAAAATTCCTATTGCATCTAAAAGTAGAAACTCGCCCGATTACAACGGTATGTGTATTTTTTCCCTAGGCCATTCTAGTTAGGCGTTTGGAGCAGTAGAATTGCGAAAAATTTTTTGCCTTCTCAACCATTTCTTGGCTTCAAACTCCCATATCTCGCGAACGGATTGACCTAACTCAAAAATTCCTGTTGCGTCTGAAAGTAGAAACTCGCCCGATTACAGCGGTATGTGTATTTTTACCCTAGGCCATTCTGGTTAAGCGTTTGGAGCAGCAGAATTCCGAAAAATTTTTTGCCTCCTCAACCATTTCTTGGCTTCAAACTCCCATACCTCGCGAACGGATTGACCTCACCCAAAAATTCCTATTGCGTCTGAAAGTAGAAACTAGCCCGATTACAACGGTATGTGTATTTTCTCCCTAGGCCATTCTGGATAAGCGTTTGGAGCAGCAGAATTGCGAAAAATTTTTTGCCTTCTCAACCATTTCTTGGCCCAAACTCCCATATCTCGCGAACGCATTGACCTAACCCAAAAATTCCAATTGCATCTGAAAGTAGAAACTCGCCCGATTACAACGGTTTGTGTATTTTTTCCCTAGGCCATTCTGGTTAAGCGTTTGGAGCAGCAGAATTGCGAAAAATTTGTTGCCTTCTCAACCATTTCTTGGCTTCAAACTCCCATATCTCGCTAACGGATTGACCTAACCCAAAAATTCCTATTGCTTCTGAAAGTCGAAACTCGCCCGATTACAACGGTATGTGTATTTTTTCCCTAGGCCATTCTGGTTAAGCGTTTGGAGCAGCAGATTTGCGAAAAATTTGTTGTCTTCTCAACCATTTCTTAGCTTCAAACTCCCATATCTCGCGAACGGATTGACCTAACCCAAAAATTCCTGTTGCATCTGAAAGTAGAAACTCGCCCGATTACAGCGGTATGTGTATTTTTTCCCTAGGCAATTCTGGTTAAGCGTTTGGAGCAGCAGAATTGCGAAAAATTTTTTGCCTTCTCAACCATTTCTTGGCTTCAAACTCCCATATCTCGCGAACGGATTGACCTATCCCAAAAAGTCCTATTGCATCTGAAAGTAGAAACTAGCCCGATTACAGCGGTATGTGTATTTTTTCCCTAGGACATTCTGGTTAAGCGTTTGGAGCAGCAGAATTGCGAAAAATTTGTTGTCTTCTCAACCATTTCTTAGCTTCAAACTCCCATATCTCGCGAACGGATTGACCTAACCCAAAAATTCCTGTTGCATCTGAAAGTAGAAACTCGCCCGATTACAACGGTATGTGTATTTTTTCCCTAGGCCCTTCTTGTTAAGCGTTTGGAGCAGCAGAATTGCGAAAAATTTTTTGCCTTCTCAACTATTTCTTGTCTTCAAACTCCCATATCTCGCGAACGGATTGACCTAACCCAAAAATTCCTATTGCATCTGAAAGTAGAAACTCGCCCGATTACAGCGGTATGTTTATTTTTTCCCTAGGCCATTCTGGTTAAGCGTTTGGAGCAGCATAATTGCGAAAAATTTTTTGTCTTCTCAACCATTTCATAGCTTCAAACTCCCATATCTCGCGAACGAATTGACCTAACCCAAAAATTCCTGTTGCATCTGAAAGTAGAAACTCGCCCGATTACAACGGTATGTGTATTTTTTCCCTAGGCCCTTCTTGTTAAGCGTTTGGAGCAGCAGAATTGCGAAAAATTTTTTGCCTTCTCAACCATTTCTTGGCTTCAAACTCCCATATCTCGCGAACGGATTGACCTAACCCAAAAATTCCTATTGCATCTGAAAGTAGAAACTCGCCCGATTACAGCGTTATGTGTATTTTTCCCCTAGGCCATTCTGGATAAGCGTTTGGAGCAGCAGAATTGCGAAAAATTTTTTGCCTTCTCAACCATTTCTTGGCTCAAACTCCCATATCTCGCGAACGGATTAAACTAACCCAAAAATTCCTTTTGCATCTGAAAGTAGAAACCCGCCCGATTACAACGGTATGTGTATTTTTTCCCTAGGCCATTCTGGTTAAGCGTTTGGAGCAGCATAATTGGGAAAAATTTTTTGCCTTCTCAACCATTTCTTGGCTTCAAACTCCCATATCTCGCGAACGGATTGACCTAACCCAAAAATTCCTATTGCATCTGAAAGTAGAAACTCGCCCGATTACAGCGGTATGTGTATTTTTTTCCCTAGGCCATTCTGGTTAAGCGTTTGGAGCAGCAGAATTGCGAAAAATTTTCTGCCTTCTCAACCATTTCTTGGCTTCAAACTCCCATATCTCGCGAACGGATTGACCTAACGCAAAAATTCCTATTGCATCTGAAAGTAGAAACTCGCCCGATTACAGCGTTATGTGTATTTTTCCCCTAGGCCATTCTGGATAAGCGTTTGGAGCAGCAGAATTGCGAAAAATTTTTTGCCTTCTCAACCATTTC
The DNA here is from genome assembly GCF_051014685.1 of Ptiloglossa arizonensis. Lineage (NCBI taxonomy): Eukaryota > Metazoa > Arthropoda > Insecta > Hymenoptera > Colletidae > Ptiloglossa > Ptiloglossa arizonensis. Next base: position 63,968 of record NW_027479207.1, on the reverse strand, counting down.
TTGGCTCAAACTCCCATATCTCGCGAACGGATTAACCTAACCCAAAGATTCCTATTGTATCTGAAAGTAGAAACCCGCCCGATTACAACGATATGTGTATTTTTTCCCTAGGCCATTCTGGTTAAGCGTTTGGAGCTGCATAATTGCGAAAAATTTTTTGCCTTCTCAACCATTTCTTGGCTTCAAACTCCCATATCTCGCGAACGGATTGACCTAACCCAAAAATTCCTATTGCATCTGAAAGTAGAAACCCGCCCGATTACAACGGTATGTGTATTTTTTCCCTAGGCCATTCTGGTTAAGCGTTTGGAGCAGCAGAATTGCGAAAAATTTGTTGTCTTCTCAACCATTTCTTGGCTTCAAACTCCCATATCTCGCGAACGGATTGACCTAACCCAAAAATTCCTGTTGTGTCTGAAAGTAGAAACTCGCCCGATTACAGCGGTATGTGTATTTTTTCCTTAGCCCATTCTGGTTAAGCGTTTGGAGCAGCAGAATTGCGAAAAATTTGTTGTCTTCTCAACCATTTCTTAGCTTCAAACTCCCATATCTCGCGAACGGATTGACCTAACCCAAAAATTCCTATTGCATCTGAAAGTAGAAACTCGCCCGATTACAACGGTATGTGTATTTTTTCCCTAGGCCATTCTGGGTTAAGCGTTTGGAGCAGCAGAATTGCGAAAAATTTTTTGCCTTCTCACCCATTTCTTGGCTTCAAACTCCCATATCTCGCGAACGGATTGAACTAACTCAAAAATTCCTATTGCATCTGAAAGTAGAAACTCGCCCGATTACAGTGGTATGTGTATTTTTTCCCTAGGCCATTCTGATTAAGCGTTTGGAGCAGCAGAATTGCGAAAAATTTATTGCCTTCTCAACCATTTCTTGGCTTCAAACTCCCATATCTCGCGAACGGATTGACCTAACCAAAAAATTCCTATTGCATCTAAAAGTTGAAACCCGCCCGATTACAACGGTATGTGTATTTTTTCCCTAGGCCATTCTGGTTGAGCGTTTGGAGCAGCAGAAGTGCGAAAAATTTGTTGTCTTCTCAACAATTTCTTAGCTTCAAACTCCCATAACTCGCGAACCGATTGACCTAACCCAAAAATTCCTGTAGCGTCTGAAAGTAGAAACTCGGCCGATTACTACGGTATGTGTATTTTTTCCCTAGCCCACTCTGGTCAAGCGTTTGGAGCAGCAGAATTGCGAAAAATTTGTTTTCTTCTCAACCATTTCTTGGCTTCAAACTCCCATATCTCGCGAAAGGATTGACCTAACCAAAAAATTCCTATTGCATCTAAAAGTAGAAACTCGCCCGATTACAACGGTATGTGTATTTTTTCCCTAGGCCATTCTAGTTAGGCGTTTGGAGCAGCAGAATTGCGAAAAATTTTTTGCCTTCTCAACCATCTCTTGGCTTCAAACTCCCATACCTCGCGTACGGATTGACCTCACCCGAAAATTCCTATTGCGTCTGAAAGTAGAAACTAGCCCGATTACAACGGTATGTGTATTTTCTCCCTAGGCCATTCTGGATAAGCGTTTGGAGCAGCAGAATTGCGAAAAATTGTTGCCTTCTCACCATTTCTTGGCCCAAACTCCCATATCTCGCGAACGGATTGACCTAACCCAAAAATTCCAATTGCATCTGAAAGTAGAAACTCGCCCGATTACAACGGTTTGTGTATTTTTTCCCTAGGCCATTCTGTTAAGCGTTTGGAGCAGCAGAATTGCGAAAATTTGTTGTCTTCTCAACCATTTCTTGGCTTCAAACTCCCATATCTCGCGAACGGATTGACCTAACCCAAAAATTCCTGTTGTGTCTGAAAGTAGAAACTCGCCCGATTACAGCGGTATGTGTATTTTTTCCTTAGCCCATTCTGGTTAAGCGTTTGGAGCAAGCAGAATTGCGAAAAATTTTGTTGTCCTTCTCAACCATTTCTTAGCTTCAAACTCCCATAACTCGCGAACCGATTGACCTAACCCAAAAATTCCTGTAGCGTCTGAAAGTAGAAACTCGGCCGATTACTACGGTATGTGTATTTTTTTCCCTAGGCCATTCTGGTTAAGCGTTTGGAGCAGCAGAATGCGAAAAATTTTTTGCCTTCTCAACCATTTCCTTGGCTTCAAACTCCCATATCTCGCGAACGGATTGACCTATCCCAAAAAGTCCTATTGCATCTGAAAGTAGAAACTAGCCCGATTACAGCGGTATGTGTATTTTTTCCCTAGGCCATTCTGGTTAAGCGTTTGGAGCAGCAGAATTGCGAAAAATTTGTTGTCTTCTCAACCATTTCTTGGCTTCAAACTCCCATATCTCGCGAACGGATTGACCTAACCCAAAAATTCCTGTTGTGTCTGAAAGTAGAAACTCGCCCGATTACAGCGGTATGTGTATTTTTTCCTTAGCCCATTCTGGTTAGCGTTTGGAGCAGCAGAATTGCGAAAAATTGTTGTCTTCTCAACCATTTCTTAGCTTCAAACTCCCATATCTCGCGAACGGATTGACCTAACCCAAAAATTCCTATTGCATCTGAAAGTAGAAACTCGCCGATTACAACGGTTATGTGTATTTTTTCCCTAGGCCATTCTGGTTAAGCCGTTTGGAGCAGCAGAATTGCGAAAAATTTTTGCCTTCTCTCCCATTTCTTGGCTTCAAACTCCCATATCTCGCGAACGGATTGACCTAACCCAAAAATTCCTATTGCATCTGAAAGTAGAAACTCGCCCGATTACAGTGGTATGTGTATTTTTTCCCTAGGCCATTCTGGTTAAGCGTTTGGAGCAGCAGAATTGCGAAAAATTTATTGCCTTCTCAACCATTTCTTGGCTTCAAACTCCCATATCTCGCGAACGGATTGACCTAACCAAAAAATTCCTATTGCATCTAAAAGTAGAGACCCGCCCGATTACAACGGTATGTGTATTTTTTTCCCTAGGCCATTCTGGTTGAGCGTTTGGAGCAGCAGAAGTGCGAAAAATTTGTTGTCTTCTCAACCATTTCTTAGCATCAAACTCCATAACTCGCGAACCGATTGACCTAACCCAAAAATTCCTGTAGCGTCTGAAAGTAGAAACTCGGCCGATTACTACGGTATGTGTATTTTTCCCTAGCCCACTCTGGTCAAGAGTTTGGAGCAGCAGAATTGCGAAAAATTTGTTTTCTTCTCAACCATTTCTTGGCTTCAAACTCCCATATCTCGCGAAAGGATTGACCTAACCAAAAAATTCCTATTGCATCTAAAAGTAGAAACTCGCCCGATTACAGCGGTATGTGTATTTTTTACCCTAGGCCATTCTGGTTAAGCGTTTGGAGCAGCAGAATTCCGAAAAATTTTTTGCCTCCTCAACCATTTCTTGGCTTCAAAACTCCCATACCTCGCGAACGGATTGACCTCACCCAAAAACTCCTATTGCGTCTGAAAGTAGAAACTAGGCCCGATTACAACGGTATGTGTATTTTCTCCCTAGGCCATTCTGGATAAGCGTTTGGAGCAGCAGAATTGCGAAAAATTTTTTGCCTTCTCAACCATTTCTTGGCCCAAACTCCCATATCTCGCGAACGGATTGACCTAACCCAAAAATTCCAATTGCATCTGAAAGTAGAAACTCGCCCGATTACAACGGTTTGTGTATTTTTTTCCCTAGGCCATTCTGGTTAAGCGTTTGGAGCAGCAGAAGTGCGAAAAATTTGTTGTCTTCTCAACCATTTCTTAGCTTCAAACTCCCATATCTCGCGAACGGATTGACCTAACCCAAAAATTCCTGTTGCATCTGAAAGTAGAAACTCGCCCGATTACAGCGGTATGTGTATTTTTTCCCTAGGCCATTCCTGTTAAGCGTTTGGAGCAGAAGAATTGCGAAAAATTTTTTGCCTTCTCAACCATTTCTTGGATTCAAACTCCCATATCTCGCGAACGGATTGACCTATCCCAAAAATTCCTATTGCATCTGAAAGTAGAAACTCGCCCGATTACAGCGGTATGTGTATTTTTTCCCTAGGCAATTCTGGTTAAGCGTTTGGAGCAGCAGAATTGCGAAAAATTTTTTGCCTTCTCAACCATTTCTTGGCTTCAAACTCCCATATCTCGCGAACGGATTGACCTATCCCAAAAATTCCTATTGCATCTGAAAGTAGAAACTCGCCCGATTACAGCGGTATGTGTATTTTTTCCCTAGGCAATTCTGGTTAAGCGTTTGGAGCAGCAGAATTGCGAAAATTTATTGCCTTCTCAACCATTTCTTGGCTTCAAACTCCCATATCTCGCGAACGGATTGACCTATCCCAAAAAGTCCTATTGCATCTGAAAGTAGAAACTAGCCCGATTACTACGGTATGTGTATTTTTTCCCTAGGCCATTCTGGTTAAGCGTTTGGAGCAGCAGAATTGCGAAAAGTTTGTTGTCTTCTCAACCATTTCTTGGCTTCAAACTCCCATATCTCGCGAACGGATTGACCTAACCCAAAAATTCCTGTTGTGTCTGAAAGTAGAAACTCGCCCGATTACAGCGGTATGTGTATTTTTACCCTAGGCCATTCTGGTTAAGCGTTTGGAGCAGCAGAATTCCGAAAAATTTTTTGCCTTCTCAACCATTTCTTGGCTTCAAACTCCCATACCTCGCGAACGGATTGACCTCACCCAAAAATTCCTATTGCGTCTGAAAGTAGAAACTAGCCCGATTACAACGGTATGTGTATTTTCTCCCTAGGCCATTCTGGATAAGCGTTTGGAGCAGCAGAATTGCGAAAAATTTTTTGCCTTCTCAACCATTTCTTGGCCCAAACTCCCATATCTCGCGAACGGATTGACCTAACCCAAAAATTCCAATTGCATCTGAAAGTAGAAACTCGCCCGATTACAACGGTTTGTGTATTTTTTCCCTAGGCCATTCTGGTTAAGCGTTTGGAGCAGCAGAATTGCGAAAAATTTGTTGCCTTCTCAACCATTTCTTGGCTTCAAACTCCCATATCTCGCTAACGGATTGACCTAACCCAAAAATTCCTATTGCTTCTGAAAGTCGAAACTCTCCCGATTACAACGGTATGTGTATTTTTTCCCTAGGCCATTCTGGTTAAGCGTTTGGAGCAGCAGAATTGCGAAAAATTTTTTGCCTTCTCAACCATTTCTTGGCTTCAAACTCCCATATCTCGCGAACGGATTGACCTATCCCAAAAAGTCCTATTGCATCTGAAAGTAGAAACTAGCCCGATTACAGCGGTATGTGTATTTTTTCCCTAGGCCATTCTGGTTAAGCGTTTGGAGCAGCAGAATTGCGAAAAATTTGTTGTCTTCTCAACCATTTCTTGGCTTCAAACTCCCATATCTCGCGAACGGATTGACCTAACCCAAAAATTCCTGTTGTGTCTGAAAGTAGAAACTCGCCCGATTACAGCGGTATGTGTATTTTTTCCTTAGCCCATTCTGGTTAAGCGTCTGGAGCAGCAGAATTGCGAAAAATTTGTTGTCTTCTCAACCATTTCTTAGCTTCAAACTCCCATATCTCACGAACGGATTGACCTAACCCAAAAATTCCTGTTGCGTCTGAAAGTAGAACCTCCCCCGATTACAGCGGTATGTGTATTTTTACCCTAGGCCATTCTGGTTAAGCGTTTGGAGCAGCAGAATTCCGAAAAATTTTTTGCCTTCTCAACCATTTCTTGGCTTCAAACTCCCATACCTCGCGAACGGATTGACCTCACCCAAAAATTCCTATTGCGTCTGAAAGTAGAAACTAGCCCGATTACAACGGTATGTGTATTTTCTCCCTAGGCCATTCTGGATAAGCGTTTGGAGCAGCAGAATTGCGAAAAATTTTTTGCCTTCTCAACCATTTCTTGGCCCAAACTCCCGTATCTCGCGAACGGATTGACCTAACCCAAAAATTCCAATTGCATCTGAAAGTAGAAACTCGCCCGATTACAACGGTTTGTGTATTTTTTCCCTAGGCCATTCTGGTTAAGCGTTTGGAGCAGCAGAATTGCGAAAAATTTGTTGCCTTCTCAACCATTTCTTGGCTTCAAACTCCCATATCTCGCTAACGGATTGACCTAACCCAAAAATTCCTATTGCTTCTGAAAGTCGAAACTCGCCCGATTACAACGGTATGTGTATTTTTTCCCTAGGCCATTCTGGTTAAGCGTTTGAAGCAGCAGAATTGCGAAAAATTTTTTGCCTTCTCAACCATTTCTTGGCTTCAAACTCCCATATCTCGCGAACGGATTGACCTATCCCAAAAAGTCCTATTGCATCTAAAAGTAGAAACTAGCCCGATTACAGCGGTATGTGTATTTTTTCCCTAGGCCATTCTGGTTAAGCGTTTGGAGCAGCAGAATTGCGAAAAATTTGTTGTCTTCTCAACCATTTCCTGGCTTCAAACTCCCATATCTCGCGAACGGATTGACCTAACCCAAAAATTCCTGTTGTGTCTGAAAGTAGAAACTCGCCCGATTACAGCGGTATGTGTATTTTTTCCCTAGGCCATTCCTGTTAAGCGTTTGGAGCAGAAGAATTGCGAAAAATTTTTTGCCTTCTCAACCATTTCTTGGCTTCAAACTCCCATATCTCGCGAACGGATTGACCTATCCCAAAAATTCCTATTGCATCTGAAAGTAGAAACTCGCCCGATTACAGCGGTATGTGTATTTTTTCCCTAGGCAATTCTGGTTAAGCGTTTGGAGCAGCAGAATTGCGAAAAATTTGTTGCCTTCTCAACCATTTCTTGGCTTCAAACTCCCATATCTCGCTAACGGATTGACCTAACCCAAAAATTCCTATTGCTTCTGAAAGTCGAAACTCGCCCGATTACAACGGTATGTGTATTTTTTCCCTAGGCCATTCTGGTTAAGCGTTTGAAGCAGCAGAATTGCGAAAAATTTTTTGCCTTCTCAACCATTTCTTGGCTTCAAACTCCCATATCTCGCGAACGGATTGACCTATCCCAAAAAGTCCTATTGCATCTGAAAGTAGAAACTAGCCCGATTACAGCGGTATGTGTATTTTTTCCCTAGGCCATTCTGGTTAAGCGTTTGGAGGAGCAGAATTGCGAAAAATTTGTTGTCTTCTCAACCATTTCTTGGCTTCAAACTCCCATATCTCGCGAACGGATTGACCTAACCCAAAAATTCCTGTTGTGTCTGAAAGTAGAAACTCGCCCGATTACAGCGGTATGTGTATTTTTTCCCTAGGCCATTCCTGTTAAGCGTTTGGAGCAGAAGAATTGCGAAAAATTTTTTGCCTTCTCAACCATTTCTTGGCTTCAAACTCCCATATCTCGCGAACGGATTGACCTATCCCAAAAATTCCTATTGCATCTGAAAGTAGAAACTCGCCCGATTACAGCGGTATGTGTATTTTTTCCCTAGGCCATTCTAGTTAGGCGTTTGGAGCAGCAGAATTGCGAAAAATTTTTTGCCTTCTCAACCATCTCTTGGCTTCAAACTCCCATATCTCGCGAACGGATTGACCTAACTCAAAAATTCCTGTTGCGTCTGAAAGTAGAAACTCGCCCGATTACAGCGGTATGTGTATTTTTACCCTAGGCCATTCTGGTTAAGCGTTTGGAGCAGCAGAATTCCGAAAAATTTTTTGCCTTCTCAACCATTTCTTGGCTTCAAACTGCCATACCTCGCGAACGGATTGACCTCACCCAAAAATTCCTATTGCGTCTGAAAGTAGAAACTAGCCCGATTACAACGGTATGTGTATTTTCTCCCTAGGCCATTCTGGATAAGCGTTTGGAGCAGCAGAATTGCGAAAAATTTTTTGCCTTCTCAACCATTTCTTGGCCCAAACTCCCATATCTCGCGAACGGATTGACCTAACCCAAAAATTCCAATTGCATCTGAAAGTAGAAACTCGCCCGATTACAACGGTTTGTGTATTTTTTCCCTAGGCCATTCTGGTTAAGCGTTTGGAGCAGCAGAATTGCGAAAAATTTGTTGCCTTCTCAACCATTTCTTGGCTTCAAACTCCCATATCTCGCTAACGGATTGACCTAACCCAAAAATTCCTATTGCTTCTGAAAGTCGAAACTCGCCCGATTACAACGGTATGTGTATTTTTTCCCTAGGCCATTCTGGTTAAGCGTTTGGAGCAGCAGAATTGCGAAAAATTTTTTGCCTTCTCAACCATTTCTTGGCTTCAAACTCCCATATCTCGCGAACGGATTGACCTATCCCAAAAAGTCCTATTGCATCTGAAAGTAGAAACTAGCCCGATTACTACGGTATGTGTATTTTTTCCCTAGGCCATTCTGGTTAAGCGTTTGGAGCAGCAGAATTGCGAAAAGTTTGTTGTCTTCTCAACCATTTCTTGGCTTCAAACTCCCATATCTCGCGAACGGATTGACCTAACCCAAAAATTCCTGTTGTGTCTGAAAGTAGAAACTCGCCCGATTACAGCGGTATGTGTATTTTTACACTAGGCCATTCTGGTTAAGCGTTTGGAGCAGCAGAATTCCGAAAAATTTGTTGTCTTCTCAACCATTTCTTGGCTTCAAACTCCCATATCTCGCGAACGGATTGACCTAACCCAAAAATTCCTGTTGTGTCTGAAAGTAGAAACTCGCCCGATTACAGCGGTATGTGTATTTTTTCCCTAGGCCATTCTAGTTAGGCGTTTGGAGCAGCAGAATTGCGAAAAATTTTTTGCCTTCTCAACCATCTCTTGGCTTCAAACTCCCATATCTCGCGAACGGATTGACCTAACTCAAAAATTCCTGTTGCGTCTGAAAGTAGAAACTCGCCCGATTACAGCGGTATGTGTATTTTTACCCTAGGCCATTCTGGTTAAGCGTTTGGAGCAGCAGAATTCCGAAAAATTTTTTGCCTTCTCAACCATTTCTTGGCTTCAAACTGCCATACCTCGCGAACGGATTGACCTCACCCAAAAATTCCTATTGCGTCTGAAAGTAGAAACTAGCCCGATTACAACGGTATGTGTATTTTCTCCCTAGGCCATTCTGGATAAGCGTTTGGAGCAGCAGAATTGCGAAAAATTTTTTGCCTTCTCAACCATTTCTTGGCCCAAACTCCCATATCTCGCGAACGGATTGACCTAACCCAAAAATTCCAATTGCATCTGAAAGTAGAAACTCGCCCGATTACAACGGTTTGTGTATTTTTTCCCTAGGCCATTCTGGTTAAGCGTTTGGAGCAGCAGAATTGCGAAAAATTTGTTGCCTTCTCAACCATTTCTTGGCTTCAAACTCCCATATCTCGCTAACGGATTGACCTAACCCAAAAATTCCTATTGCTTCTGAAAGTCGAAACTCGCCCGATTACAACGGTATGTGTATTTTTTCCCTAGGCCATTCTGGTTAAGCGTTTGGAGCAGCAGAATTGCGAAAAATTTTTTGCCTTCTCAACCATTTCTTGGCTTCAAACTCCCATATCTCGCGAACGGATTGACCTATCCCAAAAAGTCCTATTGCATCTGAAAGTAGAAACTAGCCCGATTACTACGGTATGTGTATTTTTTCCCTAGGCCATTCTGGTTAAGCGTTTGGAGCAGCAGAATTGCGAAAAGTTTGTTGTCTTCTCAACCATTTCTTGGCTTCAAACTCCCATATCTCGCGAACGGATTGACCTAACCCAAAAATTCCTGTTGTGTCTGAAAGTAGAAACTCGCCCGATTACAGCGGTATGTGTATTTTTACACTAGGCCATTCTGGTTAAGCGTTTGGAGCAGCAGAATTCCGAAAAATTTTTTGCCTTCTCAACCATTTCTTGGCTTCAAACTCCCATACCTCGCGAACGGATTGACCTCACCCAAAAATTCCTATTGCGTCTGAAAGTAGAAACTAGCCCGATTACAACGGTATGTGTATTTTCTCCCTAGGCCATTCTGGATAAGCGTTTGGAGCAGCAGAATTGCGAAAAATTTTTTGCCTACTCAACCATTTCTTGGCCCAAACTCCCATATCTCGCGAACGGATTGACCTAACCCAAAAATTCCAATTGCATCTGAAAGTAGAAACTCGCCCGATTACAACGGTTTGTGTATTTTTTCCCTAGGCCATTCTGGTTAAGCGTTTGGAGCAGCAGAATTGCGAAAAATTTGTTGCCTTCTCAACCATTTCTTGGCTTCAAACTCCCATATCTCGCTAACGGATTGACCTAACCCAAAAATTCCTATTGCTTCTGAAAGTCGAAACTCGCCCGATTACAACGGTATGTGTATTTTTTCCCTAGGCCATTCTGGTTAAGCGTTTGGAGCAGCAGAATTGCGAAAAATTTTTTGCCTTCTCAACCATTTCTTGGCTTCAAACTCCCATATCTCGCGAACGGATTGACCTATCCCAAAAAGTCCTATTGCATCTGAAAGTAGAAACTAGCCCGATTACTACGGTATGTGTATTTTTTCCCTAGGCCATTCTGGTTAAGCGTTTGGAGCAGCAGAATTGCGAAAAGTTTGTTGTCTTCTCAACCATTTCTTGGCTTCAAACTCCCATATCTCGCGAACGGATTGACCTAACCCAAAAATTCCTGTTGTGTCTGAAAGTAGAAACTCGCCCGATTACAGCGGTATGTGTATTTTTACCCTAGGCCATTCTGGTTAAGCGTTTGGAGCAGCAGAATTCCGAAAAATTTTTTGCCTTCTCAACCATTTCTTGGCTTCAAACTCCCATACCTCGCGAACGGATTGACCTCACCCAAAAATTCCTATTGCGTCTGAAAGTAGAAACTAGCCCGATTACAACGGTATGTGTATTTTCTCCCTAGGCCATTCTGGATAAGCGTTTGGAGCAGCAGAATTGCGAAAAATTTTTTGCCTTCTCAACCATTTCTTGGCTTCAAACTCCCATATCTCGCGAACGGATTGACCTATCCCAAAAAGTCCTATTGCATCTGAAAGTAGAAACTAGCCCGATTACAGCGGTATGTGTATTTTTTCCCTAGGCCATTCTGGTTATGCGTTTGGAGCAGCAGAATTGCGAAAAATTTGTTGTCCTCTCAACCATTTCTTGGCTTCAAACTCCAATATCTCGCGAACGGATTGACCTAACCCAAAAATTCCTGTTGTGTCTGAAAGTAGAAACTCGCCCGATTACAGCGGTATGTGTATTTTTTCCTTAGCCCATTCTGGTTAAGCGTTTGGAGCAGCAGAATTGCGAAAAATTTGTTGTCTTCTCAACCATTTCTTAGCTTCAAACTCCCATATCTCACGAACGGATTGACCTAACCCAAAAATTCCTGTTGCGTCTGAAAGTAGAACCTCCCCCGATTACAGCGGTATGTGTATTTTTACCCTAGGCCATTCTGGTTAAGCGTTTGGAGCAGCAGAATTCCGAAAAATTTTTTGCCTTCTCAACCATTTCTTGGCTTCAAACTCCCATACCTCGCGAACGGATTGACCTCACCCAAAAATTCCTATTGCGTCTGAAAGTAGAAACTAGCCCGATTACAACGGTATGTGTATTTTCTCCCTAGGCCATTCTGGATAAGCGTTTGGAGCAGCAGAATTGCGAAAAATTTTTTGCCTTCTCAACCATTTCTTGGCCCAAACTCCCGTATCTCGCGAACGGATTGACCTAACCCAAAAATTCCAATTGCATCTGAAAGTAGAAACTCGCCCGATTACAACGGTTTGTGTATTTTTTCCCTAGGCCATTCTGGTTAAGCGTTTGGAGCAGCAGAATTGCGAAAAATTTGTTGCCTTCTCAACCATTTCTTGGCTTCAAACTCCCATATCTCGCTAACGGATTGACCTAACCCAAAAATTCCTATTGCTTCTGAAAGTCGAAACTCGCCCGATTACAACGGTATGTGTATTTTTTCCCTAGGCCATTCTGGTTAAGCGTTTGAAGCAGCAGAATTGCGAAAAATTTTTTGCCTTCTCAACCATTTCTTGGCTTCAAACTCCCATATCTCGCGAACGGATTGACCTATCCCAAAAAGTCCTATTGCATCTGAAAGTAGAAACTAGCCCGATTACAGCGGTATGTGTATTTTTTCCCTAGGCCATTCTGGTTAAGCGTTTGGAGCAGCAGAATTGCGAAAAATTTGTTGTCTTCTCAACCATTTCCTGGCTTCAAACTCCCATATCTCGCGAACGGATTGACCTAACCCAAAAATTCCTGTTGTGTCTGAAAGTAGAAACTCGCCCGATTACAGCGGTATGTGTATTTTTTCCCTAGGCCATTCCTGTTAAGCGTTTGGAGCAGAAGAATTGCGAAAAATTTTTTGCCTTCTCAACCATTTCTTGGCTTCAAACTCCCATATCTCGCGAACGGATTGACCTATCCCAAAAATTCCTATTGCATCTGAAAGTAGAAACTCGCCCGATTACTGCGGTATGTGTATTTTTTCCCTAGGCAATTCTGGTTAAGCGTTTGGAGCAGCAGAATTGCGAAAAATTTGTTGCCTTCTCAACCATTTCTTGGCTTCAAACTCCCATATCTCGCTAACGGATTGACCTAACCCAAAAATTCCTATTGCTTCTGAAAGTCGAAACTCGCCCGATTACAACGGTATGTGTATTTTTTCCCTAGGCCATTCTGGTTAAGCGTTTGAAGCAGCAGAATTGCGAAAAATTTTTTGCCTTCTCAACCATTTCTTGGCTTCAAACTCCCATATCTCGCGAACGGATTGACCTATCCCAAAAAGTCCTATTGCATCTGAAAGTAGAAACTAGCCCGATTACAGCGGTATGTGTATTTTTTCCCTAGGCCATTCTGGTTAAGCGTTTGGAGCAGCAGAATTGCGAAAAATTTGTTGTCTTCTCAACCATTTCTTGGCTTCAAACTCCCATATCTCGCGAACGGATTGACCTAACCCAAAAATTCCTGTTGTGTCTGAAAGTAGAAACTCGCCCGATTACAGCGGTATGTGTATTTTTTCCCTAGGCCATTCCTGTTAAGCGTTTGGAGCAGAAGAATTGCGAAAAATTTTTTGCCTTCTCAACCATTTCTTGGCTTCAAACTCCCATATCTCGCGAACGGATTGACCTATCCCAAAAATTCCTATTGCATCTGAAAGTAGAAACTCGCCCGATTACAGCGGTATGTGTATTTTTTCCCTAGGCAATTCTGGTTAAGCGTTTGGAGCAGCAGAATTGCGAAAAATTTTTTGCCTTCTCAACCATTTCTTGGCTTCAAACTCCCATATCTCGCGAACGGATTGACCTATCCCAAAAATTCCTATTGCATCTGAAAGTAGAAACTCGCCCGATTACAGCGGTATGTGTATTTTTTCCCTAGGCAATTCTGGTTAAGCGTTTGGAGCAGCAGAATTGCGAAAAATTTATTGCCTTCTCAACCATTTCTTGGCTTCAAACTCCCATATCTCGCGAACGGATTGACCTAACCAAAAAATTCCTATTGCATCTAAAAGTAGAAACTCGCCCGATTACAACAGTATGTGTATTTTTTCCCTAGGCCATTCTAGTTAGGCGTTTGGAGCAGCAGAATTGCGAAAAATTTTTTGCCTTCTCAACCATCTCTTGGCTTCAAACTCCCATATCTCGCGAACGGATTGACCTAACTCAAAAATTCCTGTTGCGTCTGAAAGTAGAAACTCGCCCGATTACAGCGGTATGTGTATTTTTACCCTAGGCCATTCTGGTTAAGCGTTTGGAGCAGCAGAATTCCGAAAAATTTTTTGCCTTCTCAACCATTTCTTGGCTTCAAACTCCCATACCTCGCGAACGGATTGACCTCACCCAAAAATTCCTATTGCGTCTGAAAGTAGAAACTAGCCCGATTACAACGGTATGTGTATTTTCTCCCTAGGCCATTCTGGATAAGCGTTTGGAGCAGCAGAATTGCGAAAAATTTTTTGCCTTCTCAACCATTTCTTGGCCCAAACTCCCATATCTCGCGAACGGATTGACCTAACCCAAAAATTCCAATTGCATCTGAAAGTAGAAACTCGCCCGATTACAACGGTTTGTGTATTTTTTCCCTAGGCCATTCTGGTTAAGCGTTTGGAGCAGCAGAATTGCGAAAAATTTGTTGCCTTCTCAACCATTTCTTGGCTTCAAACTCCCATATCTCGCTAACGGATTGACCTAACCCAAAAATTCCTATTGCTTCTGAAAGTCGAAACTCGCCCGATTACAACGGTATGTGTATTTTTTCCCTAGGCCATTCTGGTTAAGCGTTTGGAGCAGCAGAATTGCGAAAAATTTTTTGCCTTCTCAACCATTTCTTGGCTTCAAACTCCCATATCTCGCGAACGGATTGACCTATCCCAAAAAGTCCTATTGCATCTGAAAGTAGAAACTAGCCCGATTACTACGGTATGTGTATTTTTTCCCTAGGCCATTCTGGTTAAGCGTTTGGAGCAGCAGAATTGCGAAAAATTTTTTGCCTTCTCAACCATTTCTTGGCTTCAAACTCCCATATCTCGCGAACGGATTGACCTATCCCAAAAAGTCCTATTGCATCTGAAAGTAGAAACTAGCCCGATTACAGCGGTATGTGTATTTTTTCCCTAGGCCATTCTGGTTAAGCGTTTGGAGCAGCAGAATTGCGAAAAATTTGTTGTCTTCTCAACCATTTCTTGGCTTCAAACTCCCATATCTCGCGAACGGATTGACCTAACCCAAAAATTCCTGTTGTGTCTGAAAGTAGAAACTCGCCCGATTACAGCGGTATGTGTATTTTTTCCTTAGCCCATTCTGGTTAAGCGTTTGGAGCAGCAGAATTGCGAAAAATTTGTTGTCTTCTGAACCATTTCTTAGCTTCAAACTCCCATATCTCGCGAACGGATTGACCTAACCCAAAAATTCCTGTTGCGTCTGAAAGTAGAACCTCCCCCGATTACAGCGGTATGTGTATTTTTACCCTAGGCCATTCTGGTTAAGCGTTTGGAGCAGCAGAATTCCGAAAAATTTTTTGCCTTCTCAACCATTTCTTGGCTTCAAACTCCCATACCTCGCGAACGGATTGACCTCACCCAAAAATTCCTATTGCGTCTGAAAGTAGAAACTAGCCCGATTACAACGGTATGTGTATTTTCTCCCTAGGCCATTCTGGATAAGCGTTTGGAGCAGCAGAATTGCGAAAAATTTTTTGCCTTCTCAACCATTTCTTGGCCCAAACTCCCGTATCTCGCGAACGGATTGACCTAACCCAAAAATTCCAATTGCATCTGAAAGTAGAAACTCGCCCGATTACAACGGTTTGTGTATTTTTTCCCTAGGCCATTCTGGTTAAGCGTTTGGAGCAGCAGAATTGCGAAAAATTTGTTGCCTTCTCAACCATTTCTTGGCTTCAAACTCCCATATCTCGCTAACGGATTGACCTAACCCAAAAATTCCTATTGCTTCTGAAAGTCGAAACTCGCCCGATTACAACGGTATGTGTATTTTTTCCCTAGGCCATTCTGGTTAAGCGTTTGGAGCAGCAGAATTGCGAAAAATTTTTTGCCTTCTCAAACATTTCTTGGCTTCAAACTCCCATATCTCGCGAACGGATTGACCTATCCCAAAAAGTCCTATTGCATCTGAAAGTAGAAACTAGCCCGATTACAGCGGTATGTGTATTTTTTCCCTAGGCCATTCTGGTTAAGCGTTTGGAGCAGCAGAATTGCGAAAAATTTGTTGTCTTCTCAACCATTTCTTGGCTTCAAACTCCCATATCTCGCGAACGGATTGACCTAACCCAAAAATTCCTGTTGTGTCTGAAAGTAGAAACTCGCCCGATTACAGCGGTATGTGTATTTTTACCCTAGGCCATTCTGGTTAAGCGTTTGGAGCAGCAGAATTCCGAAAAATTTTTTGCCTTCTCAACCATTTCTTGGCTTCAAACTCCCATACCTCGCGAACGGATTGACCTCACCCAAAAATACCTATTGCGTCTGAAAGTAGAAACTAGCCCGATTACAACGGTATGTGTATTTTCTCCCTAGGCCATTCTGGATAAGCGTTTGGAGCAGCAGAATTGCGAAAAATTTTTTGCCTTCTCAACCATTTCTTGGCCCAAACTCCCATATCTCGCGAACGGATTGACCTAACCCAAAAATTCCAATTGCATCTGAAAGTAGAAACTCGCCCGATTACAACGGTTTGTGTATTTTTTCCCTAGGCCATTCTGGTTAAGCGTTTGGAGCAGCAGAATTGCGAAAAATTTGTTGCCTTCTCAACCATTTCATGGCTTCAAACTCCCATATCTCGCTAACGGATTGACCTAACCCAAAAATTCCTATTGCTTCTGAAAGTCGAAACTCGCCCGATTACAACGGTATGTGTATTTTTTCCCTAGGCCATTCTGGTTAAGCGTTTGGAGCAGCAGAATTGCGAAAAATTTTTTGCCTTCTCAACCATTTCTTGGCTTCAAACTCCCATATCTCGCGAACGGATTGACCTATCCCAAAAAGTCCTATTGCATCTGAAAGTAGAAACTAGCCCGATTACAGCGGTATGTGTATTTTTTCCCTAGGCCATTCTGGTTAAGCGTTTGGAGCAGCAGAATTGCGAAAAATTTGTTGTCTTCTCAACCATTTGTTGGCTTCAAACTCCCATATCTCGCGAACGGATTGACCTAACCCAAAAATTCCTGTTGTGTCTGAAAGTAGAAACTCGCCCGATTACAGAGGTATGTGTATTTTTTCCTTAGCCCATTCTGGTTAAGCGTTTGGAGCAGCAGAATTGCGAAAAATTTGTTGTCTTCTCAACCATTTCTTAGCTTCAAACTCCCATATCTCGCGAACGGATTGACCTAACCCAAAAATTCCTATTGCATCTGAAAGTAGAAACTCGCCCGATTACAACGGTATGTGTATTTTTTCCCTAGGCCATTCTGGTTAAGCGTTTGGAGCAGCAGAATTGCGAAAAATTTTTTGCCTTCTCTCCCATTTCTTGGCTTCAAACTCCCATATCTCGCGAACGGATTGACCTAACCCAAAAATTCCTATTGCATCTGAAAGTAGAAACTCGCCCGATTACAGTGGTATGTGTATTTTTTCCCTAGGCCATTCTGGTTAAGCGTTTGGAGCAGCAGAATTGCGAAAAATTTATTGCCTTCTCAACCATTTCTTGGCTTCAAACTCCCATATCTCGCGAACGGATTGACCTAACCAAAAAATTCCTATTGCATCTAAAAGTAGAAACTCGCCCGATTACAACGGTATGTGTATTTTTTCCCTAGGCCATTCTAGTTAGGCGTTTGGAGCAGCAGAATTGCGAAAAATTTTTTGCCTTCTCAACCATCTCTTGGCTTCAAACTCCCATATCTCGCGAACGGATTGACCTAACTCAAAAATTCCTGTTGGGTCTGAAAGTAGAAACTCGCCCGATTACAGCGGTATGTGTATTTTCTCCCTAGGCCATTCTGGATAAGCGTTTGGAGCAGCAGAATTGCGAAAAATTTTTTGCCTTCTCAACCATTTCTTGGCCCAAACTCCCGTATCTCGCGAACGGATTGACCTAACCCAAAAATTCCAATTGCATCTGAAAGTAGAAACTCGCCCGATTACAACGGTTTGTGTATTTTTTCCCTAGGCCATTCTGGTTAAGCGTTTGGAGCAGCAGAATTGCGAAAAATTTGTTGCCTTCTCAACCATTTCTTGGCTTCAAACTCCCATATCTCGCTAACGGATTGACCTAACCCAAAAATTCCTATTGCTTCTGAAAGTCGAAACTCGCCCGATTACAACGGTATGTGTATTTTTTCCCTAGGCCATTCTGGTTAAGCGTTTGGAGCAGCAGAATTGCGAAAAATTTTTTGCCTTCTCAACCATTTCTTGGCTTCAAACTCCCATATCTCGCGAACGGATTGACCTATCCCAAAAAGTCCTATTGCATCTGAAAGTAGAAACTAGCCCGATTACAGCGGTATGTGTATTTTTTCCCTAGGCCATTCTGGTTAAGCGTTTGGAGCAGCAGAATTGCGAAAAATTTGTTGTCTTCTCAACCATTTCTTGGCTTCAAACTCCCATATCTCGCGAACGGATTGACCTAACCCAAAAATTCCTGTTGTGTCTGAAAGTAGAAACTCGCCCGATTACAGCGGTATGTGTATTTTTACCCTAGGCCATTCTGGTTAAGCGTTTGGAGCAGCAGAATTCCGAAAAATTTTTTGCCTTCTCAACCATTTCTTGGCTTCAAACTCCCATACCTCGCGAACGGATTGACCTCACCCAAAAATTCCTATTGCGTCTGAAAGTAGAAACTAGCCCGATTACAACGGTATGTGTATTTTCTCCCTAGGCCATTCTGGATAAGCGTTTGGAGCAGCAGAATTGCGAAAAATTTTTTGCCTTCTCAACCATTTCTTGGCCCAAACTCCCATATCTCGCGAACGGATTGACCTAACCCAAAAATTCCAATTGCATCTGAAAGTAGAAACTCGCCCGATTACAACGGTTTGTGTATTTTTTCCCTAGGCCATTCTGGTTAAGCGTTTGGAGCAGCAGAATTGCGAAAAATTTGTTGCCTTCTCAACCATTTCATGGCTTCAAACTCCCATATCTCGCTAACGGATTGACCTAACCCAAAAATTCCTATTGCTTCTGAAAGTCGAAACTCGCCCGATTACAACGGTATGTGTATTTTTTCCCTAGGCCATTCTGGTTAAGCGTTTGGAGCAGCAGAATTGCGAAAAATTTTTTGCCTTCTCAACCATTTCTTGGCTTCAAACTCCCATATCTCGCGAACGGATTGACCTAACCCAAAAATTCCTGTTGCGTCTGAAAGTAGAACCTCCCCCGATTACAGCGGTATGTGTATTTTTACCCTAGGCCATTCTGGTTAAGCGTTTGGAGCAGCAGAATTCCGAAAAATTTTTTGCCTTCTCAACCATTTCTTGGCTTCAAACTCCCATACCTCGCGAACGGATTGACCTCACCCAAAAATTCCTATTGCGTCTGAAAGTAGAAACTAGCCCGATTACAACGGTATGTGTATTTTCTCCCTAGGCCATTCTGGATAAGCGTTTGGAGCAGCAGAATTGCGAAAAATTTTTTGCCTTCTCAACCATTTCTTGGCCCAAACTCCCGTATCTCGCGAACGGATTGACCTAACCCAAAAATTCCAATTGCATCTGAAAGTAGAAACTCGCCCGATTACAACGGTTTGTGTATTTTTTCCCTAGGCCATTCTGGTTAAGCGTTTGGAGCAGCAGAATTGCGAAAAATTTGTTGCCTTCTCAACCATTTCTTGGCTTCAAACTCCCATATCTCGCTAACGGATTGACCTAACCCAAAAATTCCTATTGCTTCTGAAAGTCGAAACTCGCCCGATTACAACGGTATGTGTATTTTTTCCCTAGGCCATTCTGGTTAAGCGTTTGGAGCAGCAGAATTGCGAAAAATTTTTTGCCTTCTCAACCATTTCTTGGCTTCAAACTCCCATATCTCGCGAACGGATTGACCTATCCCAAAAAGTCCTATTGCATCTGAAAGTAGAAACTAGCCCGATTACAGCGGTATGTGTATTTTTTCCCTAGGCCATTCTGGTTAAGCGTTTGGAGCAGCAGAATTGCGAAAAATTTGTTGTCTTCTCAACCATTTCTTGGCTTCAAACTCCCATATCTCGCGAACGGATTGACCTAACCCAAAAATTCCTGTTGTGTCTGAAAGTAGAAACTCGCCCGATTACAGCGGTATGTGTATTTTTACCCTAGGCCATTCTGGTTAAGCGTTTGGAGCAGCAGAATTCCGAAAAATTTTTTGCCTTCTCAACCATTTCTTGGCTTCAAACTCCCATACCTCGCGAACGGATTGACCTCACCCAAAAATTCCTATTGCGTCTGAAAGTAGAAACTAGCCCGATTACAACGGTATGTGTATTTTCTCCCTAGGCCATTCTGGATAAGCGTTTGGAGCAGCAGAATTGCGAAAAATTTTTTGCCTTCTCAACCATTTCTTGGCCCAAACTCCCATATCTCGCGAACGGATTGACCTAACCCAAAAATTCCAATTGCATCTGAAAGTAGAAACTCGCCCGATTACAACGGTTTGTGTATTTTTTCCCTAGGCCATTCTGGTTAAGCGTTTGGAGCAGCAGAATTGCGAAAAATTTGTTGCCTTCTCAACCATTTCATGGCTTCAAACTCCCATATCTCGCTAACGGATTGACCTAACCCAAAAATTCCTATTGCTTCTGAAAGTCGAAACTCGCCCGATTACAACGGTATGTGTATTTTTTCCCTAGGCCATTCTGGTTAAGCGTTTGGAGCAGCAGAATTGCGAAAAATTTTTTGCCTTCTCAACCATTTCTTGGCTTCAAACTCCCATATCTCGCGAACGGATTGACCTATCCCAAAAAGTCCTATTGCATCTGAAAGTAGAAACTAGCCCGATTACAGCGGTATGTGTATTTTTTCCCTAGGCCATTCTGGTTAAGCGTTTGGAGCAGCAGAATTGCGAAAAATTTGTTGTCTTCTCAACCATTTCTTGGCTTCAAACTCCCATATCTCGCGAACGGATTGACCTAACCCAAAAATTCCTGTTGTGTCTGAAAGTAGAAACTCGCCCGATTACAGAGGTATGTGTATTTTTTCCTTAGCCCATTCTGGTTAAGCGTTTGGAGCAGCAGAATTGCGAAAAATTTGTTGTCTTCTCAACCATTTCTTAGCTTCAAACTCCCATATCTCGCGAACGGATTGACCTAACCCAAAAATTCCTATTGCATCTGAAAGTAGAAACTCGCCCGATTACAACGGTATGTGTATTTTTTCCCTAGGCCATTCTGGTTAAGCGTTTGGAGCAGCAGAATTGCGAAAAATTTTTTGCCTTCTCTCCCATTTCTTGGCTTCAAACTCCCATATCTCGCGAACGGATTGACCTAACCCAAAAATTCCTATTGCATCTGAAAGTAGAAACTCGCCCGATTACAGTGGTATGTGTATTTTTTCCCTAGGCCATTCTGGTTAAGCGTTTGGAGCAGCAGAATTGCGAAAAATTTATTGCCTTCTCAACCATTTCTTGGCTTCAAACTCCCATATCTCGCGAACGGATTGACCTAACCAAAAAATTCCTATTGCATCTAAAAGTAGAAACCCGCCCGATTACAACGGTATGTGTATTTTTTCCCTAGGCCATTCTGGTTGAGCGTTTGGAGCAGCAGAAGTGCGAAAAATTTGTTGTCTTCTCAACCATTTCTTAGCTTCAAACTCCCATAACTCGCGAACCGATTGACCTAACCCAAAAATTCCTGTAGCGTCTGAAAGTAGAAACTCGGCCGATTACTACGGTATGTGTATTTTTTCCCTAGCCCACTCTGGTCAAGCGTTTGGAGCAGCAGAATTGCGAAAAATTTGTTTTCTTCTCAACCATTTCTTGGCTTCAAACTCCCATATCTCGCGAAAGGATTGACCTAACCAAAAAATTCCTATTGCATCTAAAAGTAGAAACTCGCCCGATTACAACGGTATGTGTATTTTTTCCCTAGGCCATTCTAGTTAGGCGTTTGGAGCAGCAGAATTGCGAAAAATTTTTTGCCTTCTCAACCATCTCTTGGCTTCAAACTCCCATATCTCGCGAACGGATTGACCTAACTCAAAAATTCCTGTTGGGTCTGAAAGTAGAAACTCGCCCGATTACAGCGGTATGTGTATTTTCTCCCTAGGCCATTCTGGATAAGCGTTTGGAGCAGCAGAATTGCGAAAAATTTTTTGCCTTCTCAACCATTTCTTGGCCCAAACTCCCGTATCTCGCGAACGGATTGACCTAACCCAAAAATTCCTATTGCTTCTGAAAGTCGAAACTCGCCCGATTACAACGGTATGTGTATTTTTTCCCTAGGCCATTCTGGTTAAGCGTTTGGAGCAGCAGAATTGCGAAAAATTTTTTGCCTTCTCAACCATTTCTTGGCTTCAAACTCCCATATCTCGCGAACGGATTGACCTATCCCAAAAAGTCCTATTGCATCTGAAAGTAGAAACTAGCCCGATTACAGCGGTATGTGTATTTTTTCCCTAGGCCATTCTGGTTAAGCGTTTGGAGCAGCAGAATTGCGAAAAATTTGTTGTCTTCTCAACCATTTCTTGGCTTCAAACTCCCATATCTCGCGAACGGATTGACCTAACCCAAAAATTCCTGTTGTGTCTGAAAGTAGAAACTCGCCCGATTACAGAGGTATGTGTATTTTTTCCTTAGCCCATTCTGGTTAAGCGTTTGGAGCAGCAGAATTGCGAAAAATTTGTTGTCTTCTCAACCATTTCTTAGCTTCAAACTCCCATATCTCGCGAACGGATTGACCTAACCCAAAAATTCCTATTGCATCTGAAAGTAGAAACTCGCCCGATTACAACGGTATGTGTATTTTTTCCCTAGGCCATTCTGGTTAAGCGTTTGGAGCAGCAGAATTGCGAAAAATTTTTTGCCTTCTCTCCCATTTCTTGGCTTCAAACTCCCATATCTCGCGAACGGATTGACCTAACCCAAAAATTCCTATTGCATCTGAAAGTAGAAACTCGCCCGATTACAGTGGTATGTGTATTTTTTCCCTAGGCCATTCTGGTTAAGCGTTTGGAGCAGCAGAATTGCGAAAAATTTATTGCCTTCTCAACCATTTCTTGGCTTCAAACTCCCATATCTCGCGAACGGATTGACCTAACCAAAAAATTCCTATTGCATCTAAAAGTAGAAACCCGCCCGATTACAACGGTATGTGTATTTTTTCCCTAGGCCATTCTGGTTGAGCGTTTGGAGCAGCAGAAGTGCGAAAAATTTGTTGTCTTCTCAACCATTTCTTAGCTTCAAACTCCCATAACTCGCGAACCGATTGACCTAACCCAAAAATTCCTGTAGCGTCTGAAAGTAGAAACTCGGCCGATTACTACGGTATGTGTATTTTTTCCCTAGCCCACTCTGGTCAAGCGTTTGGAGCAGCAGAATTGCGAAAAATTTGTTTTCTTCTCAACCATTTCTTGGCTTCAAACTCCCATATCTCGCGAAAGGATTGACCTAACCAAAAAATTCCTATTGCATCTAAAAGTAGAAACTCGCCCGATTACAACGGTATGTGTATTTTTTCCCTAGGCCATTCTAGTTAGGCGTTTGGAGCAGCAGAATTGCGAAAAATTTTTTGCCTTCTCAACCATCTCTTGGCTTCAAACTCCCATATCTCGCGAACGGATTGACCTAACTCAAAAATTCCTGTTGGGTCTGAAAGTAGAAACTCGCCCGATTACAGCGGTATGTGTATTTTCTCCCTAGGCCATTCTGGATAAGCGTTTGGAGCAGCAGAATTGCGAAAAATTTTTTGCCTTCTCAACCATTTCTTGGCCCAAACTCCCGTATCTCGCGAACGGATTGACCTAACCCAAAAAGTCCTATTGCATCTGAAAGTAGAAACTAGCCCGATTACAGCGGTATGTGTATTTTTTCCCTAGGCCATTCTGGTTAAGCGTTTGGAGCAGCAGAATTGCGAAAAATTTGTTGTCTTCTCAACCATTTCTTGGCTTCAAACTCCCATATCTCGCGAACGGATTGACCTAACCCAAAAATTCCTGTTGTGTCTGAAAGTAGAAACTCGCCCGATTACAGCGGTATGTGTATTTTTACCCTAGGCCATTCTGGTTAAGCGTTTGGAGCAGCAGAATTCCGAAAAATTTTTTGCCTTCTCAACCATTTCTTGGCTTCAAACTCCCATACCTCGCGAACGGATTGACCTCACCCAAAAATTCCTATTGCGTCTGAAAGTAGAAACTAGCCCGATTACAACGGTATGTGTATTTTCTCCCTAGGCCATTCTGGATAAGCGTTTGGAGCAGCAGAATTGCGAAAAATTTTTTGCCTTCTCAACCATTTCTTGGCCCAAACTCCCATATCTCGCGAACGGATTGACCTAACCCAAAAATTCCAATTGCATCTGAAAGTAGAAACTCGCCCGATTACAACGGTTTGTGTATTTTTTCCCTAGGCCATTCTGGTTAAGCGTTTGGAGCAGCAGAATTGCGAAAAATTTGTTGCCTTCTCAACCATTTCATGGCTTCAAACTCCCATATCTCGCTAACGGATTGACCTAACCCAAAAATTCCTATTGCTTCTGAAAGTCGAAACTCGCCCGATTACAACGGTATGTGTATTTTTTCCCTAGGCCATTCTGGTTAAGCGTTTGGAGCAGCAGAATTGCGAAAAATTTTTTGCCTTCTCAACCATTTCTTGGCTTCAAACTCCCATATCTCGCGAACGGATTGACCTATCCCAAAAAGTCCTATTGCATCTGAAAGTAGAAACTAGCCCGATTACAGCGGTATGTGTATTTTTTCCCTAGGCCATTCTGGTTAAGCGTTTGGAGCAGCAGAATTGCGAAAAATTTGTTGTCTTCTCAACCATTTCTTGGCTTCAAACTCCCATATCTCGCGAACGGATTGACCTAACCCAAAAATTCCTGTTGTGTCTGAAAGTAGAAACTCGCCCGATTACAGAGGTATGTGTATTTTTTCCTTAGCCCATTCTGGTTAAGCGTTTGGAGCAGCAGAATTGCGAAAAATTTGTTGTCTTCTCAACCATTTCTTAGCTTCAAACTCCCATATCTCGCGAACGGATTGACCTAACCCAAAAATTCCTATTGCATCTGAAAGTAGAAACTCGCCCGATTACAACGGTATGTGTATTTTTTCCCTAGGCCATTCTGGTTAAGCGTTTGGAGCAGCAGAATTGCGAAAAATTTTTTGCCTTCTCTCCCATTTCTTGGCTTCAAACTCCCATATCTCGCGAACGGATTGACCTAACCCAAAAATTCCTATTGCATCTGAAAGTAGAAACTCGCCCGATTACAGTGGTATGTGTATTTTTTCCCTAGGCCATTCTGGTTAAGCGTTTGGAGCAGCAGAATTGCGAAAAATTTATTGCCTTCTCAACCATTTCTTGGCTTCAAACTCCCATATCTCGCGAACGGATTGACCTAACCAAAAAATTCCTATTGCATCTAAAAGTAGAAACCCGCCCGATTACAACGGTATGTGTATTTTTTCCCTAGGCCATTCTGGTTGAGCGTTTGGAGCAGCAGAAGTGCGAAAAATTTGTTGTCTTCTCAACCATTTCTTAGCTTCAAACTCCCATAACTCGCGAACCGATTGACCTAACCCAAAAATTCCTGTAGCGTCTGAAAGTAGAAACTCGGCCGATTACTACGGTATGTGTATTTTTTCCCTAGCCCACTCTGGTCAAGCGTTTGGAGCAGCAGAATTGCGAAAAATTTGTTTTCTTCTCAACCATTTCTTGGCTTCAAACTCCCATATCTCGCGAAAGGATTGACCTAACCAAAAAATTCCTATTGCATCAAAAAGTAGAAACTCGCCCGATTACAACGGTATGTGTATTTTTTCCCTAGGCCATTCTAGTTAGGCGTTTGGAGCAGCAGAATTGCGAAAAATTTTTTGCCTTCTCAACCATCTCTTGGCTTCAAACTCCCATATCTCGCGAACGGATTGACCTAACTCAAAAATTCCTGTTGGGTCTGAAAGTAGAAACTCGCCCGATTACAGCGGTATGTGTATTTTTACCCTAGGCCATTCTGGTTAAGCGTTTGGAGCAGCAGAATTCCGAAAAATTTTTTGCCTTCTCAACCATTTCTTGGCTTCAAACTCCCATACCTCGCGAACGGATTGACCTCACCCAAAAATTCCTATTGCGTCTGAAAGTAGAAACTAGCCCGATTACAACGGTATGTGTATTTTCTCCCTAGGCCATTCTGGATAAGCGTTTGGAGCAGCAGAATTGCGAAAAATTTTTTGCCTTCTCAACCATTTCTTGGCCCAAACTCCCATATCTCGCGAACGGATTGACCTAACCCAAAAATTCCAATTGCATCTGAAAGTAGAAACTCGCCCGATTACAACGGTTTGTGTATTTTTTCCCTAGGCCATTCTGGTTAAGCGTTTGGAGCAGCAGAATTGCGAAAAATTTGTTGCCTTCTCAACCATTTCTTGGCTTCAAACTCCCATATCTCGCTAACGGATTGACCTAACCCAAAAATTCCTATTGCTTCTGAAAGTCGAAACTCGCCCGATTACAACGGTATGTGTATTTTTTCCCTAGGCCATTCTGGTTAAGCGTTTGGAGCAGCAGAAGTGCGAAAAATTTGTTGTCTTCTCAACCATTTCTTAGCTTCAAACTCCCATATCTCGCGAGCCGATTGACCTAACCCAAAAATTCCTGTTGCATCTGAAAGTAGAAACTCGCCCGATTACAGCGGTATGTGTATCTTTTCCCTAGGCCATTCCTGTTAAGCGTTTGGAGCAGAAGAATTGCGAAAAATTTTTTGCCTTCTCAACCATTTCTTGGCTTCAAACTCCCATATCTCGCGAACGGATTGACCTATGCCAAAAATTCCTATTGCATCTGAAAGTAGAAACTCGCCCGATTACAGCGGTATGTGTATTTTTTCCCTAGGCAATTCTGGTTAAGCGTTTGGAGCAGCAGAATTGCGAAAAATTTTTTGCCTTCTCAACCATTTCTTGGCTTCAAACTCCCATATCTCGCGAACGGATTGACCTATCCCAAAAATTCCTATTGCATCTGAAAGTAGAAACTCGCCCGATTACAGCGGTATGTGTATTTTTTCCCTAGGCAATTCTGGTTAAGCGTTTGGAGCAGCAGAATTGCGAAAAATTTTTTGCCTTCTCAACCATTTCTTGGCTTCAAACTCCCATATCTCGCGAACGGATTGACCTATCCCAAAAATTCCTATTGCATCTGAAAGTAGAAACTCGCCCGATTACAGCGGTATGTGTATTTTTTCCCTAGGCAATTCTGGTTAAGCGTTTGGAGCAGCAGAATTGCGAAAAATTTTTTGCCTTCTCAACCATTTCTTGGCTTCAAACTCCCATATCTCGCGAACGGATTGACCTATCCCAAAAAGTCCTATTGCATCTGAAAGTAGAAACTAGCCCGATTACAGCGGTATGTGTATTTTTTCCCTAGGACATTCTGGTTAAGCGTTTGGAGCAGCAGAATTGCGAAAAATTTTCTGCCTTCTCAACCATTTCTTGGCTTCAAACTCCCATATCTCGCGAACGGATTGACCTAACCCAAAAATTCCTGTTGCATCTGAAAGTAGAAACTCGCCCGATTACAACGGTATGTGTATTTTTTCCCTAGGCCATTCTGGTTAAGCGTTTGGAGCAGCATAATTGCGAAAAATTTTTTGCCTTCTCAACCATTTCTTGGCTTCAAACTCCCATATCTCGCGAACGGATTGACCTAACCCAAAAATTCCAATTGCATCTGAAAGTAGAAACTCGCCCGATTACAACGGTATGTGTATTTTTTCCCTAGCCCTTTCTGGTTAAGCGTTTGGAGCAGCAGAAGTGCGAAAAATTTGTTGTCTTCTCAACCATTTCTTAGCTTCAAACTCCCATATCTCGCGAACGGATTGACCTAACCCAAAAATTCCTGTTGCATCTGAAAGTAGAAACTCGCCCGATTACAACGGTATGTGTATTTTTTCCCTAGGCCCTTCTTGTTAAGCGTTTGGAGCAGCAGAATTGCGAAAAATTTTTTGCCTTCTCAACCATTTCTTGGCTTCAAACTCCCATATCTCGCGAACGGATTGACCTAACCCAAAAATTCCTATTGCATCTGAAAGTAGAAACTCGCCCGATTACAGCGGTATGTGTATTGTTTTCCCTAGGCCATTCTGGTTAAGCGTTTGGAGCAGCAGAATTGCGAAAAATTTTCTGCCTTCTCAACCATTTCTTGGCTTCAAACTCCCATATCTCGCGAACGGATTGACCTAACGCAAAAATTCCTATTGCATCTGAAAGTAGAAACTCGCCCGATTACAGCGTTATGTGTATTTTTCCCCTAGGCCATTCTGGATAAGCGGTTGGAGCAGCAGAATTGCGAAAAATTTGTTGTCTTCTCAACCATTTCTTGGCTTCAAACTCCCATATCTCGCGAACGGATTGACCTAACCCAAAAATTCCTGTTGTGTCTGAAAGTAGAAACTCGCCCGATTACAGAGGTATGTGTATTTTTTCCTTAGCCCATTCTGGTTAAGCGTTTGGAGCAGCAGAATTGCGAAAAATTTGTTGTCTTCTCAACCATTTCTTAGCTTCAAACTCCCATATCTCGCGAACGGATTGACCTAACCCAAAAATTCCTATTGCATCTGAAAGTAGAAACTCGCCCGATTACAACGGTATGTTTATTTTTTCCCTAGGCCATTCTGGTTAAGCGTTTGGAGCAGCAGAATTGCGAAAAATTTTTTGCCTTCTCTCCCATTTCTTGGCTTCAAACTCCCATATCTCGCGAACGGATTGACCTAACCCAAAAATTCCTATTGCATCTGAAAGTAGAAACTCGCCCGATTACAGTGGTATGTGTATTTTTTCCCTAGGCCATTCTGGTTAAGCGTTTGGAGCAGCAGAATTGCGAAAAATTTATTGCCTTCTCAACCATTTCTTGGCTTCAAACTCCCATATCTCGCGAACGGATTGACCTAACCAAAAAATTCCTATTGCATCTAAAAGTAGAAACCCGACCGATTACAACGGTGTGTGTTTTTTTTCCCTAGGCCATTCTGGTTGAGCGTTTGGAGCAGCAGAAGTGCGAAAAATTTTTTGTCTTCTCCACCATTTCTTAGCTTCAAACTCCCATAACTCGCGAACCGATTGACCTAACCCAAAAATTCCTGTAGCGTCTGAAAGTAGAAACTCGGCCGATTACTACGGTATGTGTATTTTTTCCCTAGCCCACTCTGGTCAAGCGTTTGGAGCAGCAGAATTGCGAAAAATTTGTTTTCTTCTCAACCATTTCTTGGCTTCAAACTCCCATATCTCGCGAAAGGATTGACCTAACCAAAAAATTCCTATTGCATCTAAAAGTAGAAACTCGCCCGATTACAACGGTATGTGTATTTTTTCCCTAGGCCATTCTAGTTAGGCGTTTGGAGCAGCAGAATTGCGAAAAATTTTTTGCCTTCTCAACCATCTCTTGGCTTCAAACTCCCATATCTCGCGAACGGATTGACCTAACTCAAAAATTCCTGTTGGGTCTGAAAGTAGAAACTCGCCCGATTACAGCGGTATGTGTATTTTTACCCTAGGCCATTCTGGTTAAGCGTTTGGAGCAGCAGAATTCCGAAAAATTTTTTGCCTTCTCAACCATTTCTTGGCTTCAAACTCCCATACCTCGCGAACGGATTGACCTCACCCAAAAATTCCTATTGCGTCTGAAAGTAGAAACTAGCCCGATTACAACGGTATGTGTATTTTCTCCCTAGGCCATTCTGGATAAGCGTTTGGAGCAGCAGAATTGCGAAAAATTTTTTGCCTTCTCAACCATTTCTTGGCCCAAACTCCCATATCTCGCGAACGGATTGACCTAACCCAAAAATTCCAATTGCATCTGAAAGTAGAAACTCGCCCGATTACAACGGTTTGTGTATTTTTTCCCTAGGCCATTCTGGTTAAGCGTTTGGAGCAGCAGAATTGCGAAAAATTTGTTGCCTTCTCAACCATTTCTTGGCTTCAAACTCCCATATCTCGCTAACGGATTGACCTACCCCAAAAATTCCTATTGCTTCTGAAAGTCGAAACTCGCCCGATTACAACGGTATGTGTATTTTTTCCCTAGGCCATTCTGGTTAAGCGTTTGGAGCAGCAGAAGTGCGAAAAATTTGTTGTCTTCTCAACCATTTCTTAGCTTCAAACTCCCATATCTCGCGAGCCGATTGACCTAACCCAAAAATTCCTGTTGCATCTGAAAGTAGAAACTCGCCCGATTACAGCGGTATGTGTATCTTTTCCCTAGGCCATTCCTGTTAAGCGTTTGGAGCAGAAGAATTGCGAAAAATTTTTTGCCTTCTCAACCATTTCTTGGCTTCAAACTCCCATATCTCGCGAACGGATTGACCTATGCCAAAAATTCCTATTGCATCTGAAAGTAGAAACTCGCCCGATTACAGCGGTATGTGTATTTTTTCCCTAGGCAATTCTGGTTAAGCGTTTGGAGCAGCAGAATTGCGAAAAATTTTTTGCCTTCTCAACCATTTCTTGGCTTCAAATTCCCATATCTCGCGAACGGATTGACCTATCCCAAAAATTCCTATTGCATCTGAAAGTAGAAACTCGCCCGATTACAGCGGTATGTGTGTTTTTTCCCTAGCCCATTCTGGTTAAGCGTTTGGAGCAGCAGAAGTGCGAAAAATTTGTTGTCTTCTCAACCATTTCTTAGCTTCAAACTCCCATATCTCGCGAACGGATTGACCTAACCCAAAAATTCCTGTTGCATCTGAAAGTAGAAACTCGCCCGATTACAACGGTATGTGTATTTTTTCCCTAGGCTATTCTGGTTAAGCGTTTGGAGCAGCATAATTGCGAAAAATTTTTTGCCTTCTCAACCATTTCTTGGCTTCAAACTCCCATATCTCGCGAACGGATTGACCTAACCCAAAAATTCCTATTGCATCTGAAAGTAGAAACCCGCCCGATTACAACGGTATGTGTATTTTTTCCCTAGGCCATTCTGGTTAAGCGTTTGGAGCAGCAGAATTGCGAAAAATTTGTTGTCTTCTCAACCATTTCTTGGCTTCAAACTCCCATATCTCGCGAACGGATTGACCTAACCCAAAAATTCCTGTTGTGTCTGAAAGTAGAAACTCGCCCGATTACAGCGGTATGTGAATTTTTTCCTTAGCCCATTCTGGTTAAGCGTTTGGAGCAGCAGAATTGCGAAAAATTTGTTGTCTTCTCAACCATTTCTTAGCTTCAAACTCCCATATCTCGCGAACGGATTGACCTAACCCAAAAATTCCTATTGCATCTGAAAGTAGAAACTCGCCCGATTACAACGGTATGTGTATTTTTTCCCTAGGCCATTCTGGTTAAGCGTTTGGAGCAGCAGAATTGCGAAAAATTTTTTGCCTTCTCAACCATTTCTTGGCTTCAAACTCCCATATCTCGCGAACGGATTGACCTAACCCAAAAATTCCTATTGCATCTGAAAGTAGAAACTCGCCCGATTACAGTGGTATGTGTATTTTTTCCCTAGGCCATTCTGTTTAAGCGTTTGGAGCAGCAGAATTGCGAAAAATTTATTGCCTTCTCAACCATTTCTTGGCTTCAAACTCCCATATCTCGCGAACGGATTGACCTAACCAAAAAATTCCTATTGCATCTAAAAGTAGAAACCCGCCCGATTACAACGGTATGTGTATTTTTTCCCTAGGCCATTCTGATTGAGCGTTTGGAGCAGCAGAAGTGCGAAAAATTTGTTATCTTCTCAACCATTTCTTAGCTTCAAACTCCCATAACTCGCGAACCGATTGACCTAACCCAAAAATTCCTGTAGCGTCTGAAAGTAGAAACTCGGCCGATTACTACGGTATGTGTATTTTTTCCCTAGCCCACTCTGGTCAAGCGTTTGGAGCAGCAGAATTGCGAAAAATTTGTTTTCTTCTCAACCATTTCTTGGCTTCAAACTCCCATATCTCGCGAAAGGATTGACCTAACCAAAAAATTCCTATTGCATCTAAAAGTAGAAACTCGCCCGATTACAACGGTATGTGTATTTTTTCCCTAGGCCATTCTAGTTAGGCGTTTGGAGCAGCAGAATTGCGAAAAATTTTTTGCCTTCTCAACCATTTCTTGGCTTCAAACTCCCATATCTCGCTAACGGATTGACCTAACCCAAAAATTCCTATTGCTTCTGAAAGTCGAAACTCGCCCGATTACAACGGTATGTGTATTTTTTCCCTAGGCCATTCTGGTTAAGCGTTTGGAGCAGCAGAATTGCGAAAAATTTATTGCCTTCTCAACCATTTCTTGGCTTCAAACTCCCATATCTCGCGAACGGATTGACCTAACCAAAAAATTCCTATTGCATCTAAAAGTAGAAACCCGCCCGATTACAACGGTATGTGTATTTTTTCCCTAGGCCATTCTGGTTGAGCGTTTGGAGCAGCAGAAGTGCGAAAAATTTGTTGTCTTCTCAACCATTTCTTAGCTTCAAACTCCCATAACTCGCGAACCGATTGACCTAACCCAAAAATTCCTGTAGCGTCTGAAAGTAGAAACTCGGCCGATTACTACGGTATGTGTATTTTTTCCCTAGCCCACTCTGGTCAAGCGTTTGGAGCAGCAGAATTGCGAAAAATTTGTTTTCTTCTCAACCATTTCTTGGCTTCAAACTCCCATATCTCGCGAAAGGATTGACCTAACCAAAAAATTCCTATTGCATCTAAAAGTAGAAACTCGCCCGATTACAACGGTATGTGTATTTTTTCCCTAGGCCATTCTAGTTAGGCGTTTGGAGCAGCAGAATTGCGAAAAATTTTTTGCCTTCTCAACCATTTCTTGGCTTCAAACTCCCATATCTCGCGAAAGGATTGACCTAACCAAAAAATTCCTATTGCATCTGAAAGTAGAAACTCGCCCGATTACAACGGTATGTGTATTTTTTCCCTAGGCCATTCTGGTTAGGCGTTTGGAGTAGCAGATTTGCGAAAAATTTTTTGCCTTCTCAACCATTTCTTGGCTTCAAACTCCCATATCTCGCGAACGGATTGACCTCACCCAAAAATTCCTATTGCGTCTGAAAGTAGAAACTAGCCCGATTACAACGGTATGTGTATTTTCTCCCTAGGCCATTCTGGATAAGCGTTTGGAGCAGCAGAATTGCGAAAAATTTTTTGCCTTCTCAACCATTTCTTGGCCCAAACTCCCATATCTCGCGAACGGATTGACCTAACCCAAAAATTCCAATTGCATCTGAAAGTAGAAACTCGCCCGATTACAACGGTTTGTGTATTTTTTCCCTAGGCCATTCTGGTTAAGCGTTTGGAGCAGCAGAATTGCGAAAAATTTGTTGCCTTCTCAACCATTTCTTGGCTTCAAACTCCCATATCTCGCTAACGGATTGACCTAACCCAAAAATTCCTATTGCTTCTGAAAGTCGAAATTCGCCCGATTACAACGGTATGTGTATTTTTTCCCTAGGCCATTCTGGTTAAGCGTTTGGAGCAGCAGAAGTGCGAAAAATTTTTTGCCTTCTCAACCATTTCTTAGCTTCAAACTCCCATATGTCGCGAACGGATTGACCAAACCCAAAAATTCCTGCTGTGTTTGAAAGTAGAAACTCGCCCGATTACAACGGTATGTGTATTTTTTCCCTAGGCCATTCTGGTTAAGCGTTTGGAGCAGCAGAAGTGCGTAAAATTTGTTGTCTTCTCAACCATTTCTTAGCTTCAAACTCCCAAATGTCGCGAACGGATTGACCAAACCCAAAAATTCCTGCTGCGTTTGAAAGTAGAAACTAGCCCGATTACAACGGTATGTGTATTTTCTCCCTAGGCCATTCTTGTTAAGCGTTTGGAGCAGCAGAATTGCGAAAAATTTTTTGCCTTCTCAACCATTTCTTGGCTTCAAACTCCCATATCTCGCGAACGGATTGACCTAACCCAAAAATTCCTATTGCATCTGAAAGTAGAAACTCGCCCGATTACAACGGTGTGTGTATTTTTTCCCTAGGCCATTCTGGTTAAGCGTTTGGAGCAGCAGAATTGCGAAAAATTTTTTGCCTTCTCAACCATTTCTTGGCTTCAAACTCCCATATCTCGCGAACGGATTGACCTAACCCAAAAATTCCTATTGCATCTGAAAGTAGAAACTAGCCCGATTACAGGGGTATGTGTATTTTCTCCCTAGGCCATTCTGTTTAAGCGTTTGGAGCAGCAGAAGTGCTTAAAATTTGTTGTCTTCTCAACCATTTCTTAGCTTCAAACTCTAATATGTCGCGAACGGATTGACCAAACCCAAAAATTCCTGCTGCGTTTGAAAGTAGAAACTAGCCCGATTACAACGGTATGTGTATTTTCTCCCTAGGCCATTCTGGTTAAGCGTTTGGAGCAGCAGAATTGCGAAAAATTTTTTGCCTTCTCAACCATTTCTTGGCTTCAAACTCCCATATCTCGCGAACGGATTGACCTAACCCAAAAATTCCTATTGCATCTGAAAGTAGAAACTAGCCCGATTACAGGGGTATGTGTATTTTCTCCCTAGGCCATTCTGGTTAAGCGTTTGGAGCAGCAGAATTGCGAAAAATTTGTTGTCTTCTCAACCATTTCTTAGCTTCAAACTCTCATATCTCGCGAACGGATTGACCTAACCCAAAAATTCCTGTTGCATATGAAAGTAAAAACTCGCCCGATTACAACGGTATGTGTATTTTTTCCCTAGGCCATTCTGGTTAAGCGTTTGGAGCAGCAGAAGTGCGTAAAATTTGTTGTCTTCTCAACCATTTCTTGGCTTCAAACTCCCATATCTCGCGAACGGATTGACCTAACTCAAAAATTCCTGTTGCGTCTGAAACTACAAACTCGCCCGATTACAGCGGTATGTGTATTCTTACCCTAGGCCATTCTGGTTAAGCGTTTGGAGCAGCAGAATTGCGAAAAATTTTCTGCCTTCTCAACCATTTCTTGGCTTCAAACTCCCATATCTCGCGAAAGGATTGACCTAACCAAAAAATTCCTATTGCATCTGAAAGTAGAAACTCGCCCGATTACAACGGTATGTGTATTTTTTCCCTAGGCCATTCTGGTTAGGCGTTTGGAGTAGCAGATTTGCGAAAAATTTTTTGCCTTCTCAACCATTTCTTGGCTTCAAACTCCCATATCTCGCGAACGGATTGACCTAACTCAAAAATTCCTGTTGCGTCTGAAAGTAGAAACTCGCCCGATTACAGCGGTATGTGTATTCTTACCCTAGGCCATTCTGGTTAAGCGTTTGGAGCAGCAGAATTGCGAAAAATTTTCTGCCTTCTCAACCATTTCTTGGCTTCAAACTCCCATATCTCGCGAACGGATTGACCTAGCCCAACAATTCCTGTAGCGTCTGAAAGTAGAAACTCGCCCGATTACAACGGTATGTGTATTTTTTCCCTAGCCCATTCTTGTTAAGCGTTTGGTTCAGCAGAATTGCGAAAAATTTGTTGTCTTCTCAACCATTTCTTAGTTTCAAAGTCCCATATCTCGCGAACGGATTGACCAAACCCAAAAATTCCTGCTGCGTCTGAAAGTAGAAACTAGCCCGATTACAACGGTATGTGTATTTTCTCCCTAGGCCATTCTGGTTAAGCGTTTGGAGCAGCAGAATTCCGAAAAATTTTTTGCCTTCTCAACCATTTCTTGGCTTCAAACTCCCATACCTCGCGAACGGATTGACCTCACCCAAAAATTCCTATTGCGTCTGAAAGTAGAAACTAGCCCGATTACAACGGTATGTGTATTTTCTCCCTAGGCCATTCTGGATAAGCGTTTGGAGCAGCAGAATTGCGAAAAATTTTTTGCCTTCTCAACCATTTCTTGGCCCAAACTCCCATATCTCGCGAACGGATTGACCTAACCCAAAAATTCCAATTGCATCTGAAAGTAGAAACTCGCCCGATTACAACGGTTTGTGTATTTTTTCCCTAGGCCATTCTGGTTAAGCGTTTGGAGCAGCAGAATTGCGAAAAATTTGTTGCCTTCTCAACCATTTCTTGGCTTCAAACTCCCATATCTCGCTAACGGATTGACCTAACCCAAAAATTCCTATTGCTTCTGAAAGTCGAAATTCGCCCGATTACAACGGTATGTGTATTTTTTCCCTAGGCCATTCTGGTTAAGCGTTTGGAGCAGCAGAAGTGCGAAAAATTTTTTGCCTTCTCAACCATTTCTTAGCTTCAAACTCCCAAATGTCGCGAACGGATTGACCAAACCCAAAAATTCCTGCTGCGTTTGAAAGTAGAAACTAGCCCGATTACAACGGTATGTGTATTTTCTCCCTAGGCCATTCTTGTTAAGCGTTTGGAGCAGCAGAATTGCGAAAAATTTTTTGCCTTCTCAACCATTTCTTGGCTTCAAACTCCCATATCTCGCGAACGGATTGACCTAACCCAAAAATTCCTATTGCATCTGAAAGTAGAAACTCGCCCGATTACAACGGTGTGTGTATTTTTTCCCTAGGCCATTCTGGTTAAGCGTTTGGAGCAGCAGAATTGCGAAAAATTTTTTGCCTTCTCAACCATTTCTTGGCTTCAAACTCCCATATCTCGCGAACGGATTGACCTAACCCAAAAATTCCTATTGCATCTGAAAGTAGAAACTAGCCCGATTACAGGGGTATGTGTATTTTCTCCCTAGGCCATTCTGGTTAAGCGTTTGGAGCAGCAGAAGTGCTTAAAATTTGTTGTCTTCTCAACCATTTCTTAGCTTCAAACTCTAATATGTCGCGAACGGATTGACCAAACCCAAAAATTCCTGCTGCGTTTGAAAGTAGAAACTAGCCCGATTACAACGGTATGTGTATTTTCTCCCTAGGCCATTCTGGTTAAGCGTTTGGAGCAGCAGAATTGCGAAAAATTTTTTGCCTTCTCAACCATTTCTTGGCTTCAAACTCCCATATCTCGCGAACGGATTGACCTAACCCAAAAATTCCTATTGCATCTGAAAGTAGAAACTAGCCCGATTACAGGGGTATGTGTATTTTCTCCCTAGGCCATTCTGGTTAAGCGTTTGGAGCAGCAGAATTGCGAAAAATTTGTTGTCTTCTCAACCATTTCTTAGCTTCAAACTCTCATATCTCGCGAACGGATTGACCTAACCCAAAAATTCCTGTTGCATATGAAAGTAAAAACTCGCCCGATTACAACGGTATGTGTATTTTTTCCCTAGGCCATTCTGGTTAAGCGTTTGGAGCAGCAGAAGTGCGTAAAATTTGTTGTCTTCTCAACCATTTCTTGGCTTCAAACTCCCATATCTCGCGAAAGGATTGACCTAACCAAAAAATTCCTATTGCATCTGAAAGTAGAAACTCGCCCGATTACAACGGTATGTGTATTTTTTCCCTAGGCCATTCTGGTTAGGCGTTTGGAGCAGCAGAATTGCGAAAAATTTTCTGCCTTCTCAACCATTTCTTGGCTTCAAACTCCCATATCTCGCGAAAGGATTGACCTAACCAAAAAATTCCTATTGCATCTGAAAGTAGAAACTCGCCCGATTACAACGGTATGTGTATTCTTACCCTAGGCCATTCTGGTTAAGCGTTTGGAGCAGCAGAATTGCGAAAAATTTTCTGCCTTCTCAACCATTTCTTGGCTTCAAACTCCCATATCTCGCGAACGGATTGACCTAGCCCAACAATTCCTGTAGCGTCTGAAAGTAGAAACTCGCCCGATTACAACGGTATGTGTATTTTTTCCCTAGCCCATTCTTGTTAAGCGTTTGGTTCAGCAGAATTGCGAAAAATTTGTTGTCTTCTCAACCATTTCTTAGTTTCAAAGTCCCATATCTCGCGAACGGATTGACCAAACCCAAAAATTCCTGCTGCGTCTGAAAGTAGAAACTAGCCCGATTACAACGGTATGTGTATTTTCTCCCTAGGCCATTCTGGTTATGCGTTTGGAGCAGCAGAATTGCGAAAAATTTTTTGCCTTCTCAACCATTTCTTGGCTTCAAACTCCCATATCTCGCGAACGGATTGACCTCACCCAAAAATTCCTATTGCATCTGAAAGTAGAAACTAGCCCGATTACAACGGTATGTGTATTTTCTCCCTAGGCCATTCTGGTTCAGCGTTTGGAGCAGCAGAATTGCGAAAAATTTTTTGCCTTCTCAACCATTTCTTGGATTCAAACTCCCATATCTCGCGAACGGATTGACCTAACCCAAAAATTCCTGTAGCGTCTGAAAGTAGAAAGTCGGCCGATTACTACGGTATGTGTATTTTGTCCCTAGCCAACTCTGGTCAAGCGTTTGGAGCAGCAGAATGGCGAAAAATTTGTTTTCTTCTCAACCATTTCTTGGCTTCAAACTCCCATATCTCGCGAAAGGATTGACCTAACCAAAAAATTCCTATTGCATCTGAAAGTAGAAACTCGCCCGATTACAACGGTATGTGTATTTTTTCCCTAGGCCATTCTGGTTAGGCGTTTGGAGTAGCAGATTTGCGAAAAATTTTTTGCCTTCTCAACCATTTCTTGGCTTCAAACTCCCATATCTCGCGAACGGATTGACCTAACTCAAAAATTCCTGTTGCGTCTGAAAGTAGAAACTCGCCCGATTACAGCGGTATGTGTATTTTTACCCTAGGCCATTCTGGTTAAGCGTTTGGAGCAGCAGAATTGCGAAAAATTTTCTGCCTTCTCAACCATTTCTTGGCTTCAAACTCCCATATCTCGCGAACGGATTGACCTAGCCCAACAATTCCTGTAGCGTCTGAAAGTAGAAACTCGCCCGATTACAACGGTATGTGTATTTTTTCCCTAGCCCATTCTTGTTAAGCGTTTGGTTCAGCAGAATTGCGAAAAATTTGTTGTCTTCTCAACCATTTCTTAGTTTCAAAGTCCCATATCTCGCGAACGGATTGACCAAACCCAAAAATTCCCGCTGCGTCTGAAAGTAGAAACTAGCCCGATTACAACGGTATGTGTATTTTCTCCCTAGGCCATTCTGGTTAAGCGTTTGGAGCAGCAGAATTGCGTAAAATTTGTTGTCTTCTCAACCATTTCTTGGCTTCAAACTCCCATATCCCGCGAACGGATTGACCTAACCCAAAAATTCCTATTGCATCTGAAAGTAGAAACTCGCCCGATTACAACGGTGTGTGTATTTTTTCCCTATGCCATTCTGGATAAGCGTTTGGAGCAGCAGAATTGCGAAAAATTTTTTACCTTCTCAACCATTTCTTGGCTTCAAACTCCCATATCTCGCGAACGGATTGACCTAACCCAAAAAGTCCTATTGCATCTGAAAGTAGAAACTAGCCCGATTACAACGGTATGTGTATTTTTTCCCTAGCCCATTCTGGTCAAGCGTTTGGAGCAGCAGAATTGCGAAAAATTTGTTTTCTTCTCAACCATTTCTTGGCTTCAAACTCCCATATCTCGCGAAAGGATTGACCTAACCAAAAAATTCCTATTGCATCTGAAAGTAGAAACTCGCCCGATTACAACGGTATGTGTATTTTTACCCTAGGCCATTCTGGTTAAGCGTTTGCAGCAGCAGAATTGCGAAAAATTTTCTGCCTTCTCAAACATTTCTTGGCTTCAAACTCCCATATCTCGCGAACGGATTGACCTAACCCAACAATTCCTGTAGCGTCTGAAAGTAGAAACTCGCCCGATTACAACGGTATGTGTATTTTTTCCCTAGCCCATTCTTGTTAAGCGTTTGGTTCAGCAGAATTGCGAAAAATTTGTTGTCTTCTCAACCATTTCTTAGTTTCAAAGTCCCATATGTCGCGAACGGATTGACCAAACCCAAAAATTCCTGCTGCGTCTGAAAGTAGAAACTAGCCCGATTACAACGGTATGTGTATTTTCTCCCTAGGCCATTCTGGTTATGCGTTTGGAGCAGCAGAATTGCGAAAAATTTTTTGCCTTCTCAACCATTTCTTGGCTTCAAACTCCCATATCTCGCGAAAGGATTGACCTAACCAAAAAATTCCTATTGCGTCTGAAAGTAGAAACTCGCCCGATTACAACGGTATGTGTATTTTTTCCCTAGGCCATTCTGGTTAGGCGTTTGGAGCAGCAGAATTGCGAAAAATTTTTTGCCTTCTCAACCATTTCTTGGCTTCAAACTCCCATATCTCGCGAACGGATTGACCTAACTCAAAAATTCCTGTTGCGTCTGAAAGTAGAAACTCGCCCGATTACAACGGTATGTGTATTTTTTGCCTAGGCCATTCTGGTTAAGCGTTTGGAGGAGCAGAATTGAGAAATATTTGTTGTCTTCTCAACCATTTCTTAGCTTCAAACTCCCATATCTCCCGAACGGATTGACCTAACCCAAAAATTCCTGTTGCATCTGAAAGTAGAAACTTGCCCGATTACAACGGTATGTGTATTTTTTCCCTAGCCCATTCTTGTTAAGCGTTTGGTTCAGCAGAATTGCGAAAAATTTGTTTTCTTCTCAACCATTTCTTGGCTTCAAACTCCCATATCTCGCGATAGGATTGACCTAACCAAAAAATTCCTATTGCATCTGAAGGTAGAAACTCGCCCGATTACAACGGTATGTGTATTTTTACCCTAGGCCATTCTGGTTAAGCGTTTGGAGCAGCAGAATTGCGAAAAATTTTCTGCCTTCTCAAACATTTCTTGGCTTCAAACTCCCATATCTCGCGAACGGATTGACCTAACCCAACAATTCCTGTAGCGTCTGAAAGTAGAAACTCGCCCGATTACAAGGGTATGTGTATTTTATCCCTAGCCCATTCTTGTTAAGCGTTTGGTTCAGCAGAATTGCGAAAAATTTGTTGTCTTCTCAACCATTTCTAGGTTTCAAAGTCCCATATGTCGCGAACGGATTGACCAAACCCAAAAATTCCTGCTGCGTCTGAAAGTAGAAACTGGCCCGATTACAACGGTATGTGTATTTTCTCCCTAGGCCATTCTGGTTATGCGTTTGGAGCAGCAGAATTGCGAAAAATTTTTTGCCTTCTCAACCATTTCTTGGCTTCAAACTCCCATATCCCGCGAACGGATTGACCTAACCCAAAAATTCCTATTGCATCTGAAAGTAGAAACTCGCCCGATTACAACGGTGTGTGTATTTTTTCCCTAGGCCATTCTGGATAAGCGTTTGGAGCAGCAGAATTGCGAAAAATTGTTTACCTTCTCAACCATTTCTTGGCTTCAAACCCCCATATCTCGCGAACGGATTGACCTAACCCAAAAAGTCCTATTGCATCTGAAAGTAGAAACTAGCCCGATTACAACGGTATGTGTATTTTTTCCCTAGCCCATTCTGGTCAAGCGTTTGGAGCAGCAGAATTGCGAAAAATTTGTTTTCTTCTCAACCATTTCTTGGCTTCAAACTCCCATATCTCGCGAAAGGATTGACCTAACCAAAAAATTCCTATTGCATCTGAAAGTAGAAACTCGCCCGATTACAACGGTATGTGTATTTTTACCCTAGGCCATTCTGGTTAAGCGTTTGGAGCAGCAGAATTGCGAAAAATTTTCTGCCTTCTCAAACATTTCTTGGTTTCAAACTCCCATATCTCGCGAACGGATTGACCTAACCCAACAATTCCTGTAGCGTCTGAAAGTAGAAACTCGCCCGATTACAACGGTATGTGTATTTTTTCCCTAGCCCATTCTTGTTAAGCGTTTGGTTTAGCAGAATTGCGAAAAATTTGTTGTCTTCTCAACCATTTCTTAGTTTCAAAGTCCCATATGTCGCGAACGGATTGACCAAACCCAAAAATTCCTGCTGCGTCTGAAAGTAGAAACTAGCCCGATTACAACGGTATGTGTATTTTCTCCCTAGGCCATTCTGGTTATGCGTTTGGAGCAGCAGAATTGCGAAAAATTTTTTGCCTTCTCAACCATTTCTTGGCTTCAAACTCCCATATCTCGCGAAAGGATTGACCTAACCAAAAAATTCCTATTGCATCTGAAAGTAGAAACTCGCCCGATTACAACGGTATGTGTATTTTTTCCCTAGGCCATTCTGGTTAGGCGTTTGGAGCAGCAGAAATGCGAAAAATTTTTTGCCTTCTCAACCATTTCTTGGCTTCAAACTCCTATATCTCGCGAACGGATTGACCTAACTCAAAAATTCCTGTTGCGTCTGAAAGTAGAAACTCGCCCGATTACAACGGTATGTGTATTTTTTGCCTAGGCCATTCTGGTTAAGCGTTTGGAGCAGCAGAATTGAGAAATATTTGTTGTCTTCTCAACCATTTCTTAGCTTCAAACTCCCATATCTCCCGAACGGATTGTCCTAACCCAAAAATTCCTGTTGCATCTGAAAGTAGAAACTAGCCCGATTACAGCGGTATGTGTATTTTCTCCCTAGGCCATTCTGGTTAAGCGTTTGGAGCAGCAGAATTGCGAAAAATTTTTTGCCCTCTCAACCATTTCTTGGCTTCAAACTCCCATATCTCGCGAACGGATTGACCTAACCCAAAAATTCCTATTGCATCTGAAAGTAGAAACTCGCCCGATTACAACGGTATGTGTATTTTTTCCCTAGCCCATTCTTGTTAAGCGTTTGGTTCAGCAGAATTGCGAAAAATTTGTTTTCTTCTCAACCATTTCTTGGCTTCAAACTCCCATATCTCGCGAAAGGATTGACCTAACCAAAAAATTCCTATTGCATCTGAAAGTAGAAACTCGTCCGATTACAACGGTATGTGTATTTTTACCCTAGGCCATTCTGGTTAAGCGTTTGGAGCAGCAGAATTGCGAAAAATTTTCTGCCTTCTCAAACATTTCTTGGCTTCAAACTCCCATATCTCGCGAACGGATTGACCTAACCCAACAATTCCTGTAGCGTCTGAAAGTAGAAACTCGCCCGATTACAAGGGTATGTGTATTTTTTCCCTAGCCCATTCTTGTTAAGCGTTTGGTTCAGCAGAATTGCGAAAAATTTGTTGTCTTCTCAACCATTTCTAGGTTTCAAAGTCCCATATGTCGCGAACGGATTGAACAAACCCAAAAATTCCTGCTGCGTCTGAAAGTAGAAACTAGCCCGATTACAACGGTATGTGTATTTTCTCCCTAGGCCATTCTGGTTATGCGTTTGGAGCAGCAGAATTGCGAAAAATTTTTTGCCTTCTCAACCATTTCTTGGCTTCAAACTCCCATATCCCGCGAACGGATTGATCTAACCCAAAAATTCCTATTGCATCTGAAAGTAGAAACTCGCCCGATTACAACGGTGTGTGTATTTTTTCCCTAGGCCATTCTGGATAAGCGTTTGGAGCAGCAGAATTGCGAAAAATTTGTTGTCTTCTCAACCATTTCTTGGCTTCAAACTCCCATATCTCACGAACGGATTGACCTAACCCAAAAAGTCCTATTGCATCTGAAAGTAGAAACTAGCCCGATTACAACGGTATGTGTATTTTTTCCCTAGCCCATTCTGGTCAAGCGTTTGGAGCAGCAGAATTGCGAAAAATTTGTTTTCTTCTCAACCATTTCTTGGCTTCAAACTCCCATATCTCGCGAAAGGATTGACCTAACCAAAAAATTCCTATTGCATCTGAAAGTAGAAACTCGCCCGATTACAACGGTATGTGTATTTTTACCCTAGGCCATTCTGGTTAAGCGTTTGGAGCAGCAGAATTTCGAAAAATTTTCTGCCTTCTCAAACATTTCTTGGCTTCAAACTCCCATATCTCGCGAACGGATTGACCTAACCCAACAATTCCTGTAGCGTCTGAAAGTAGAAACTCGCCCGATTACAACGGTATGTGTATTTTTTCCCTAGCCCATTCTTGTTAAGCGTTTGGTTCAGCAGAATTGCGAAAAATTTGTTGTCTTCTCAACCATTTCTTAGTTTCAAAGTCCCATATGTCGCGAACGGATTGACCAAACCCAAAAATTCCTGCTGCGTCTGAAAGTAGAAACTAGCCCGA
The DNA here is from genome assembly GCF_051014685.1 of Ptiloglossa arizonensis. Taxonomy (NCBI): domain Eukaryota; kingdom Metazoa; phylum Arthropoda; class Insecta; order Hymenoptera; family Colletidae; genus Ptiloglossa; species Ptiloglossa arizonensis. The sequence continues at coordinate 20,718 of NW_027479207.1, read as the reverse complement.
TTACAACGGTATGTGTATTTTCTCCCTAGGCCATTCTGGTTATGCGTTTGGAGCAGCAGAATTGCGAAAAATTTTTTGCCTTCTCAACCATTTCTTGGCTTCAAACTCCCATATCTCGCGAAAGGATTGACCTAACCAAAAAATTCCTATTGCATCTGAAAGTAGAAACTCGCCCGATTACAACGGTATGTGTATTTTTTCCCTAGGCCATTCTGGTTAGGCGTTTGGAGCAGCAGAATTGCGAAAAATTTTTTGCCTTCTCAACCATTTCTTGGCTTCAAACTCCCATATCTCGCGAACGGATTGACCTAACTCAAAAATTCCTGTTGCGTCTGAAAGTAGAAACCCGCCCGATTACAACGGTGTGTGTATTTTTTCCCTAGGCCATTCTGGTTAAGTGTTTGGAGCAGCAGAATTGCGAAAAATTTTTTGCCTTCTCAACCATTTCTTGGCTTCAAACTCCCATATCTCGCGAACGGATTAACCTAACTCAAAAATTCCTGTTGCGTCTGAAAGTAGAAACTCGCCCGATTACAACGGTATGTGTATTTTTTCCCTAGGCCATTCTGGTTAAGCGTTTGGAGCCGCAGAATTGCGAAAAATTTTTTGCCTTCTCAACCATTTCTTGGCTCAAACTCCCATATCTCGCGATCGGATTGACCTAACCCAAAAATTCCAATTGCATCTGGAAGTAGAAACTCGCCCGATTACAACAGTGTGTGTATTTTTTCCCTAGCCCATTCTGGTCAAGCGTTTGGAGCAGCAGAATTGCGAAAAATTTTCTGCCTTCTCAACCATTTCTTGGCTTCAAACTCCCATATCTCGCGAACGGATTGATTTAACCCAACAATTCCTGTAGCGTCTGAAAGTAGAAACTCGCCCGATTACAACGGTATGTGTATTTCTTCCCTAGCCCATTCTTGTTAAGCGTTTGGAGCAGCAGAATTGCGAAAAATTTGTTGTCTTCTCAACCATTTCTTGGCTTCAAACTCCCATATCTCACGAACGGATTGACCTAACCCAAAAAGTCCTATTGCATCTGAAAGTAGAAACTAGCCCGATTACAACGGTATGTGTATTTTTTCCCTAGCCCATTCTGGTCAAGCGTTTGGAGCAGCAGAATTGCGAAAAATTTGTTTTCTTCTCAACCATTTCTTGGCTTCAAACTCCCATATCTCGCGAAAGGATTGACCTAACCAAAAAATTCCTATTGCATCTGAAAGTAGAAACTCGCCCGATTACAACGGTATGTGTATTTTTACCCTAGGCCATTCTGGTTAAGCGTTTGGAGCAGCAGAATTTCGAAAAATTTTCTGCCTTCTCAAACATTTCTTGGCTTCAAACTCCCATATCTCGCGAACGGATTGACCTAACCCAACAATTCCTGTAGCGTCTGAAAGTAGAAACTCGCCCGATTACAACGGTATGTGTATTTTTTCCCTAGCCCATTCTTGTTAAGCGTTTGGTTCAGCAGAATTGCGAAAAATTTGTTGTCTTCTCAACCATTTCTTAGTTTCAAAGTCCCATATGTCGCGAACGGATTGACCAAACCCAAAAATTCCTGCTGCGTCTGAAAGTAGAAACTAGCCCGATTACAACGGTATGTGTATTTTCTCCCTAGGCCATTCTGGTTATGCGTTTGGAGCAGCAGAATTGCGAAAAATTTTTTGCCTTCTCAACCATTTCTTGGCTTCAAACTCCCATATCTCGCGAAAGGATTGACCTAACCAAAAAATTCCTATTGCATCTGAAAGTAGAAACTCGCCCGATTACAACGGTATGTGTATTTTTTCCCTAGGCCATTCTGGTTAGGCGTTTGGAGCAGCAGAATTGCGAAAAATTTTTTGCCTTCTCAACCATTTCTTGGCTTCAAACTCCCATATCTCGCGAACGGATTGACCTAACTCAAAAATTCCTGTTGCGTCTGAAAGTAGAAACCCGCCCGATTACAACGGTGTGTGTATTTTTTCCCTAGGCCATTCTGGTTAAGTGTTTGGAGCAGCAGAATTGCGAAAAATTTTTTGCCTTCTCAACCATTTCTTGGCTTCAAACTCCCATATCTCGCGAACGGATTAACCTAACTCAAAAATTCCTGTTGCGTCTGAAAGTAGAAACTCGCCCGATTACAACGGTATGTGTATTTTTTCCCTAGGCCATTCTGGTTAAGCGTTTGGAGCCGCAGAATTGCGAAAAATTTTTTGCCTTCTCAACCATTTCTTGGCTCAAACTCCCATATCTCGCGATCGGATTGACCTAACCCAAAAATTCCAATTGCATCTGGAAGTAGAAACTCGCCCGATTACAACAGTGTGTGTATTTTTTCCCTAGCCCATTCTGGTCAAGCGTTTGGAGCAGCAGAATTGCGAAAAATTTTCTGCCTTCTCAACCATTTCTTGGCTTCAAACTCCCATATCTCGCGAACGGATTGATTTAACCCAACAATTCCTGTAGCGTCTGAAAGTAGAAACTCGCCCGATTACAACGGTATGTGTATTTCTTCCCTAGCCCATTCTTGTTAAGCGTTTGGTTCAGCAGAATTGCGAAAAATTTGTTGTCTTCTCAACCATTTCTTAGTTTCAAAGTCCCATATCTCGCGAACGGATTGACCAAACCCAAAAATTCCTGCTGCGTCTGAAAGTAGAAACTAGCCCGATTTCAACGGTATGTGTATTTTCTCCCTAGGCCATTCTGGTTATGCGTTTGGAGCAGCAGAATTGCGAAAAATTTTTTGCCTTCTCAACCATTTCTTGGCTTCAAACTCCCATATCTCGCGAACGGATTGACCTCACCCAAAAATTCCTATTGCATCTGAAAGTAGAAACTAGCCCGATTACAACGGTATGTGTATTTTCTCCCTAGGCCATTCTGGTTAAGCGTTTGGAGCAGCAGAATTGCGAAAAATTTGTTGTCTTCTCAACCATTTCTTGGCTTCAAACTCCCATATCCCGCGAACGGATTGACCTAACCCAAAAATTCCTATTGCATCTGAAAGTAGAAACTCGCCCGATTACAACGGTGTGTGTATTTTTTCCCTAGGCCATTCTGAATAAGCGTTTGGAGCAGCAGAATTGCGAAAAATTTTTTACCTTCTCAACCATTTCTTGGCTTCAAACTCCCATATCTCGCGAACGGATTGACCTAACCCAAAAAGTCCTATTGCATCAGAAAGTAGAAACTAGCCCGATTACAACGGTATGTGTATTTTTTCCCTAGCCCATTCTGGTCAAGCGTTTGGAGCAGCAGAATTGCGAAAAATTTGTTTTCTTCTCAACCATTTCTTGGCTTCAAACTCCCATATCTCGCGAAAGGATTGACCTAACCAAAAAATTCCTATTGCATCTGAAAGTAGAAACTCGCCCGATTACAACGGTATGTGTACTTTTTCCCTAGGCCATTCTGGTTAGGCGTTTGGAGCAGCAGAATTGCGAAAAATTTTTTGCCTTCTCAACCATTTCTTGGCTTCAAACTCCCATATCTCGCGAACGGATTGACCTAACTCAAAAATTCCTGTTGCGTCTGAAAGTAGAAACTCGCCCGATTACAGCGGTATGTGTATTTTTACCCTAGGCCATTCTGGTTAAGCGTTTGGAGCAGCAGAATTGCGAAAAATTTTCTGCCTTCTCAAACATTTCTTGGCTTCAAACTCCCATATCTCGCGAACGGATTGACCTAACCCAACAATTCCTGTAGCGTCTGAAAGTAGAAACTCGCCCGATTACAACGGTATGTGTATTTTTTCCCTAGCCCATTCTTGTTAAGCGTTTGGTTCAGCAGAATTGCGAAAAATTTGTTGTCTTCTCAACCATTTCTTAGTTTCAAAGTCCCATATCTCGCGAACGGATTGACCTAACTCAAAAATTCCTGTTGCGTCTGAAAGTAGAAACTCGCCCTCTTACAACGGTATGTGTATTTTCTCCCTAGGCCATTCTGGTTATGCGTTTGGAGCAGCAGAATTGCGAAAAATTTTTTGCCTTCTCCACCATTTCTTGGCTTCAAACTCCCATATCTCGCGGACGGATTGACCTAACCCAACAATTCCTGTAGCGTCTGAAAGTAGAAACTCGCCCGATTACAACGGTATGTGTATTTTTTCCCTAGCCCATTCTTGTTAAGCGTTTGGTTCAGCAGAATTGCGAAAAATTTGTTGTCTTCTCAACCATTTCTTAGTTTCAAAGTCCCATATCTCGCGAACGGATTGACCAAACCCAAAAATTCCTACTGCGTCTGAAAGTAGAAACTAGCCCGATTACAACGGTTTGTGTATTTTCTCCCTAGGCCATTCTGGTTATGCGTTTGGAGCAGCAGAATTGCGAAAAATTTTTTGCCTTCTCCACCATTTCTTGGCTTCAAACTCCCATATCTCGCGAACGGATTGACCTCACCCAAAAATTCCTATTGCATCTGAAAGTAGAAACTAGCCCGATTACAACGGTATGTGTATTTTCTCCCTAGGCCATTCTGGTTAAGCGTTTGGAGTAGCAGAATTTCGAAAAATTTGTTGTCTTCTCAACCATTTCTTGGCTTCAAACACCCATATCCCGCGAACGGATTGACCTAACCCAAAAATTCCTATTGCATCTGAAAGTAGAAACTCGCCCGATTTAACGGTGTGTGTATTTTTTCCCTAGGCCATTCTGGTTAAGCGTTTGGAGCAGCAGAATTGCGAAAAATTTTTTGCCTTCTCAACCATTTCTTGGCTTCAAACTCCCATATCTCGCGAACGGATTGACCTAACCCAAAAAGTCCTATTGCATCTGAAAGTAGAAACTAGCCCGATTACAACGGTATGTGTATTTTTTCCCTAGCACATTCTGGTCAAGCGTTTGGAGCAGCAGAATTGCGAAAAATTTGTTGTCTTCTCAACCATTTCTTAGCTTCAAACTCCCTTATCTCGCGAACGGGTTAACCTAACCCAAAAATTCCTATTGCATCTGAAAGTAGAAACCCGCCCGATTACAGCGGTATGTGTATTTTTTCCCTAGGCCATTCTGGTTAAGCGTTTGGAGCAGCAGAATTGCGAAAAATTTTTTGCCTTCTCAACCATTTCTTGGCTTCAAACTCCCATATCCCGCGAACGGATTGACCTAACCCAAAAATTCCTATTGCATCTGAAAGTAGAAACTCGCCCGATTACAACGCTGTGTGTATTTTTTCCCTAGGCCATTCTGGATAAGCGTTTGGAGCAGCAGAATTGCGAAAAATTTTTTACCTTCTCAACCATTTCTTAGCTTCAAACTCCCTTATCTCGCGAACGGATTAACCTAACCCAAAAATTCCTATTGCATCTGAAAGTAGAAACCCGCCCGATTACAGCGGTATGTGTATTTTTTCCCTAGGCCATTCTGGATAAGCGTTTGGAGCAGCAGAATTGCGAAAAATTTGTTTTCTTCTCAACCATTTCTTGGCTTCAAACTCCCATATCTCGCGAAAGGATTGACCTAACCAAAAAATTCCTATTGCATCTGAAAGTAGAAACTCGCCCGATTACAACGGTATGTGTACTTTTTCCCTAGGCCATTCTGGTTAGGCGTTTGGAGCAGCAGAATTGCGAAAAATTTTTTGCCTTCTCAACCATTTCTTGGCTTCAAACTCCCATATCTCGCGAACGGATTGACCTAACTCAAAAATTCCTGTTGCGTCTGAAAGTAGAAACTCGCCCGATTACAGCGGTATGTGTATTTTTACCCTAGGCCATTCTGGTTAAGCGTTTGGAGCAGCAGAATTGCGAAAAATTTTCTGCCTTCTCAAACATTTCTTGGCTTCAAACTCCCATATCTCGCGAACGGATTGACCTAACCCAACAATTCCTGTAGCGTCTGAAAGTAGAAACTCGCCCGATTACAACGGTATGTGTATTTCTTCCCTAGCCCATTCTTGTTAAGCGTTTGGTTCAGCAGAATTGCGAAAAATTTGTTGTCTTCTCAACCATTTCTTAGTTTCAAAGTCCCATATCTCGCGAACGGATTGACCAAACCCAAAAATTCCTGCTGCGTCTGAAAGTAGAAACTAGCCCGATTTCAACGGTATGTGTATTTTCTCCCTAGGCCATTCTGGTTATGCGTTTGGAGCAGCAGAATTGCGAAAAATTTTTTGCCTTCTCAACCATTTCTTGGCTTCAAACTCCCATATCTCGCGAACGGATTGACCTCTCCCAAAAATTCCTATTGCATCTGAAAGTAGAAACTAGCCCGATTACAACGGTATGTGTATTTTCTCCCTAGGCCATTCTGGTTAAGCGTTTGGAGCAGCAGAATTGCGAAAAATTTGTTGTCTTCTCAACCATTTCTTGGCTTCAAACTCCCATATCCCGCGAACGGATTGACCTAACCCAAAAATTCCTATTGCATCTGAAAGTAGAAACTCGCCCGATTACAACGGTGTGTGTATTTTTTCCCTAGGCCATTCTGGATAAGCGTTTGGAGCAGCAGAATTGCGAAAAATTTTTTACCTTCTCAACCATTTCTTGGCTTCAAACTCCCATATCTCGCGAACGGATTGACCTAACCCAAAAAGTCCTATTGCATCAGAAAGTAGAAACTAGCCCGATTACAACGGTATGTGTATTTTTTCCCTAGCCCATTCTGGTCAAGCGTTTGGAGCAGCAGAATTGCGAAAAATTTGTTTTCTTCTCAACCATTTCTTGGCTTCAAACTCCCATATCTCGCGAAAGGATTGACCTAACCAAAAAATTCCTATTGCATCTGAAAGTAGAAACTCGCCCGATTACAACGGTATGTGTACTTTTTCCCTAGGCCATTCTGGTTAGGCGTTTGGAGCAGCAGAATTGCGAAAAATTTTTTGCCTTCTCAACCATTTCTTGGCTTCAAACTCCCATATCTCGCGAACGGATTGACCTAACTCAAAAATTCCTGTTGCGTCTGAAAGTAGAAACTCGCCCGATTACAGCGGTATGTGTATTTTTACCCTAGGCCATTCTGGTTAAGCGTTTGGAGCAGCAGAATTGCGAAAAATTTTCTGCCTTCTCAAACATTTCTTGGCTTCAAACTCCCATATCTCGCGAACGGATTGACCTAACCCAAAAATTCCTATTGCATCTGAAAGTAGAAACTAGCCCGATTACAACGGTATGTGTATTTTCTCCCTAGGCCATTCTGGTTAAGCGTTTGGAGTAGCAGAATTGCGAAAAATTTGTTGTCTTCTCAACCATTTCTTGGCTTCAAACACCCATATCCCGCGAACGGATTGACCTAACCCAAAAATTCCTATTGCATCTGAAAGTAGAAACTCGCCCGATTTAACGGTGTGTGTATTTTTTCCCTAGGCCATTCTGGTTAAGCGTTTGGAGCAGCAGAATTGCGAAAAATTTTTTGCCTTCTCAACCATTTCTTGGCTTCAAACTCCCATATCTCGCGAACGGATTGACCTAACCCAAAAAGTCCTATTGCATCTGAAAGTAGAAACTAGCCCGATTACAACGGTATGTGTATTTTTTCCCTAGCACATTCTGGTCAAGCGTTTGGAGCAGCAGAATTGCGAAAAATTTGTTGTCTTCTCAACCATTTCTTAGCTTCAAACTCCCTTATCTCGCGAACGGATTAACCTAACCCAAAAATTCCTATTGCATCTGAAAGTAGAAACCCGCCCGATTACAACGGTATGTGTATTTTTTCCCTAGCACATTCTGGTCAAGCGTTTGGAGCAGCAGAATTGCGAAAAATTTGTTGTCTTCTCAACCATTTCTTAGCTTCAAACTCCCTTATCTCGCGAACGGATTGACCTAACCAAAAAATTCCTATTGCATCTGAAAGCAGAAACTCGCCCGATTACAACGGTATGTGTACTTTTTCCCTAGGCCATTCTGGTTAGGCGTTTGGAGCAGCAGAATTGCGAAAAATTTTTTGCCTTCTCAACCATTTCTTGGCTTCAAACTCCCATATCTCGCGAACGGATTGACCTAACTCAAAAATTCCTGTTGCGTCTGAAAGTAGAAACTCGCCCGATTACAGCGGTATGTGTATTTTTACCCTAGGCCATTCTGGTTAAGCGTTTGGAGCAGCAGAATTGCGAAAAATTTTCTGCCTTCTCAAACATTTCTTGGCTTCAAACTCCCATATCTCGCGAACGGATTGACCTAACCCAACAATTCCTGTAGCGTCTGAAAGTAGAAACTCGCCCGATTACAACGGTATGTGTATTTTTTCCCTAGCCCATTCTTGTTAAGCGTTTGGTTCAGCCGAATTGCGAAAAATTTGTTGTCTTCTCAACCATTTCTTAGTTTCAAAGTCCCATATGTCGCGAACGGATTGACCAAACCCAAAAATTCCTGCTGCGTCTGAAAGTAGAAACTAGCCCGATTACAACGGTTTGTGTATTTTCTCCCTAGGCCATTCTGGTTTTGCGTTTGGAGCAGCAGAATTGCGAAAAATTTTTTGCCTTCTCAACCATTTCTTGGCTTCAAACTCCCATATCCCGCGAACGGATTGACCTAACCCAAAAATTCCTATTGCATCTGAAAGTAGAAACTCGCCCGATTACAACGGTGTGTGTATTTTTTCCCTAGGCCATTCTGGATAAGCGTTTGGAGCAGCAGAATTGCAAAAAATTTTTTACCTTCTCAACCATTTCTTGGCTTCAAACTCCCATATCTCGCGAACGGATTGACCTAACCCAAAAAGTCCTATTGCATCAGAAAGTAGAAACTAGCCCGATTACAACGGTATGTGTATTTTTTCCCTAGCCCATTCTGGTCAAGCGTTTGGAGCAGCAGAATTGCGAAAAATTTGTTTTCTTCTCAACCATTTCTTGGCTTCAAACTCCCATATCTCGCGAAAGGATTGACATAACCAAAAAATTCCTATTGCATCTGAAAGTAGAAACTCGCCCGATTACAACGGTATGTGTACTTTTTCCCTAGGCCATTCTGGTTAGGCGTTTGGAGCAGCAGAATTGCGAAAAATTTTTTGCCTTCTCAACCATTTCTTGGCTTCAAACTCCCATATCTCGCGAACGGATTGACCTAACTCAAAAATTCCTGTTGCGTCTGAAAGTAGAAACTCGCCCGATTACAGCGGTATGTGTATTTTTACCCTAGGCCATTCTGGTTAAGCGTTTGGAGCAGCAGAATTGCGAAAAATTTTCTGCCTTCTCAAACATTTCTTGGCTTCAAACTCCCATATCTCGCGAACGGATTGACCTAACCCAACAATTCCTGTAGCGTCTGAAAGTAGAAACTCGCCCGATTACAACGGTATGTGTATTTTTTCCCTAGCCCATTCTTGTTAAGCGTTTGGTTCAGCAGAATTGCGAAAAATTTGTTGTCTTCTCAACCATTTCTTAGTTTCAAAGTCCCATATGTCGCGAACGGATTGACCAAACCCAAAAATTCCTACTGCGTCTGAAAGTAGAAACTAGCCCGATTACAACGGTTTGTGTATTTTCTCCCTAGGCCATTCTGGTTATGCGTTTGGAGCAGCAGAATTGCGAAAAATTTTTTGCCTTCTCGACCATTTCTTGGCTTCAAACTCCCATAACTCGCGAACGGATTGACCTCACCCAAAAATTCCTATTGCATCTGAAAGTAGAAACTAGCCCGATTACAACGGTATGTGTATTTTCTCCCTAGGCCATTCTGGTTAAGCGTTTGGAGTAGCAGAATTGCGAAAAATTTGTTGTCTTCTCAACCATTTCTTGGCTTCAAACACCCATATCCCGCGAACGGATTGACCTAACCCAAAAATTCCTATTGCATCTGAAAGTAGAAACTCGCCCGATTTAACGGTGTGTGTATTTTTTCCCTAGGCCATTCTGGTTAAGCGTTTGGAGCAGCAGAATTGCGAGAAATTTTTTGCCTTCTCAACCATTTCTTGGCTTCAAACTCCCATATCTCGCGAACGGATTGACCTAACCCAAAAAGTCCTATTGCATCTGAAAGTAGAAACTAGCCCGATTACAACGGTATGTGTATTTTTTCCCTAGCACATTCTGGTCAAGCGATTGGAGCAGCAGAATTGCGAAAAATTTGTTGTCTTCTCAACCATTTCTTAGCTTCAAACTCCCTTATCTCGCGAACGGATTAACCTAACCCAAAAATTGGTATTGCATCTGAAAGTAGAAACCCGCCCGATTACAGCGGTATGTGTATTTTTTCCCTAGGCCATTCTGGTTAAGCGTTTGGAGCAGCAGAATTGCGAAAAATTTTTTGCCTTCTCAACCATTTCTTGGCTTCAAACTCCCATATCTCGCGAACGGATTGACCTAACCCAAAAAGTCCTATTGCATCAGAAAGTAGAAACTAGCCCGATTACAACGGTATGTGTATTTTTTCCCTAGCCCATTCTGGTCAAGCGTTTGGAGCAGCAGAATTGCGAAAAATTTGTTTTCTTCTCAACCATTTCTTGGCTTCAAACTCCCATATCTCGCGAAAGGATTGACCTAACCAAAAAATTCCTATTGCATCTGAAAGTAGAAACTCGCCCGATTACAACGGTATGTGTACTTTTTCCCTAGGCCATTCTGGTTAGGCGTTTGGAGCAGCAGAATTGCGAAAAATTTTTTGCCTTCTCAACCATTTCTTGGCTTCAAACTCCCATATCTCGCGAACGGATTGACCTAACTCAAAAATTCCTGTTGCGTCTGAAAGTAGAAACTCGCCCCATTACAGCGGTATGTGTATTTTTACCCTAGGCCATTCTGGTTAAGCGTTTGGAGCAGCAGAATTGCGAAAAATTTTCTGTCTTCTCAACCATTTCTTAGTTTCAAACTCCCTTATCTCGCGAACGGATTAACCTAACCCAAAAATTCCTATTGCATCTGAAAGTAGAAACCCGCCCGATTACAACGGTTTGTGTATTTTTTCCCTAGGCCATTCTGGTTAAGCGTTTGGAGCAGCTGAATTGCGAAAAATTTTTTGCCTTCTCAACCATTTCTTGGCTTCAAACTCCCATATCTCGCGAACGGATTGACCTAACCCAAAAATTCCTATTGCATCTGAAAGTAGAAACTAGCCCGATTACAGGGGTATGTGTATTTTCTCCCTAGGCCATTCTGGTTAAGCGTTTGGAGCAGCAGAATTGCGAAAAATTTTTTGCCTTCTCAACCATTTCTTGGCTTCAAACTCCCATATCTCGCGAACGGATTGACCTAACCCAAAAATTCCTATTGCATCTGAAAGTAGAAACTCGCCCGATTACAACGGTGTGTGTATTTTTTCCCTAGGCCATTCTGGTTAAGCGTTTGGAGCAGCAGAATTGCGAAAAATTTTTTGCCTTCTCAACCATTTCTTAGCTTCAAACTCCCATATGTCGCGAACGGATTGACCAAACCCAAAAATTCCTGCTGCGTTTGAAAGTAGAAACTAGCCCGATTACAACGGTATGTGTATTTTCTCCCTAGGCCATTCTGGTTAAGCGTTTGGAGCAGCAGAATTGCGAAAAATTTTTTGCCTTCTCAACCATTTCTTGGCTTCAAACTCCCATATCTCGCGAACGGATTGACCTAACCCAAAAATTCCTATTGCATCTGAAAGTAGAAACTCGCCCGATTACAACGGTGTGTGTATTTTTTCCCTAGGCCATTCTGGTTAAGCGTTTGGAGCAGCAGAATTGCGAAAAATTTTTTGCCTTCTCAACCATTTCTTGGCTTCAAACTCCCATATCTCGCGAACGGATTGACCTAACCCAAAAATTCCTATTGCATCTGAAAGTAGAAACTCGCCCGATTACAACGGTGTGTGTATTTTTTCCCTAGGCCATTCTGGTTAAGCGTTTGGAGCAGCAGAATTGCGAAAAATTTTTTGCCTTCTCAACCATTTCTTGGATTCAAACTCCCATATCTCGCGAACGGATTGACCTAACCCAAAAGTTCCTTATGCATCTGAAAGTAGAAACTAGCCCGATTACAGGGGTATGTGTATTTTCTCCCTAGGCCATTCTGGTTAAGCGTTTGGAGCAGCAGAATTGCGAAAAATTTGTTGTCTTCTCAACCATTTCTTGGCTTCAAACTCCCATATCTCGCGAACGGATTGACCTAACCCAAAAATTCCTATTGCATCTGAAAGTAGAAACTAGCCCGATTACAGGGGTATGTGTATTTTCTCCCTAGGCCATTCTGGTTAAGCGTTTGGAGCAGCAGAATTGCGAAAAATTTGTTGTCTTCTCAACCATTTCTTAGTTTCAAAGTCCCATATGTCGCGAACGGATTGACCAAACCCAAAAATTCCTGCTGCGTTTGAAAGTAGAAACTAGCCCGATTACAACGGTATGTGTATTTTCTCCCTAGGCCATTCTGGTTATGCGTTTGGAGCAGCAGAATTGCGAAAAATTTTTTGCCTTCTCAACCATTTCTTGGCTTCAAACTCCCATATCCCGCGAACGGATTGACCTAACCCAAAAATTCCTATTGCATCTGAAAGTAGAAACTCGCCCGATTACAACGGTGTGTGTATTTTTTCCCCAGGCCATTCTGGATAAGCGTTTGGAGCAGCAGAATTGCGAAAAATTTTTTACCTTCTCAACCATTTCTTGGCTTCAAACTCCCATATCTCGCGAACGGATTGACCTAACCCAAAAAGTCCTATTGCATCAGAAAGTAGAAACTAGCCCGATTACAACGGTATGTGTATTTTTTCCCTAGCCCATTCTGGTCAAGCGTTTGGAGCAGCAGAATTGCGAAAAATTTGTTTTCTTCTCAACCATTTCTTGGATTCAAACTCCCATATCTCCCGAAAGGATTGACCTAACCAAAAAATTCCTATTGCATCTGAAAGTAGAAACTCGCCCGATTACAACGGTATGTGTACTTTTTCCCTAGGCCATTCTGGTTAGGCGTTTGGAGCAGCAGAATTGCGAAAAATTTTTTGCCTTCTCAACCATTTCTTGGCTTCAAACTCCCATATCTCGCGAACGGATTGACCTAACTCAAAAATTCCTGTTGCGTCTGAAAGTAGAAACTCGCCCGATTACAGCGGTATGTGTATTTTTACCCTAGGCCATTCTGGTTAAGCGTTTGGAGCAGCAGAATTGCGAAAAATTTTCTGCCTTCTCAAACATTTCTTGGCTTCAAACTCCCATATCTCGCGAACGGATTGACCTAACCCAACAATTCCTGTAGCGTCTGAAAGTAGAAACTCGCCCGATTACAACGGTATGTGTATTTTTTCCCTAGCCCATTCTTGTTAAGCGTTTGGTTCAGCAGAATTGCGAAAAATTTGTTGTCTTCTCAACCATTTCTTAGTTTCAAAGTCCCATATGTCGCGAACGGATTGACCAAACCCAAAAATTCCTACTGCGTCTGAAAGTAGAAACTAGCCCGATTACAACGGTTTGTGTATTTTCTCCCTAGGCCATTCTGGTTATGCGTTTGGAGCAGCAGAATTGCGAAAAATTTTTTGCCTTCTCCACCATTTCTTGGCTTCAAACTCCCATAACTCGCGAACGGATTGACCTCACCCAAAAATTCCTATTGCATCTGAAAGTAGAAACTAGCCCGATTACAACGGTATGTGTATTTTCTCCCTAGGCCATTCTGGTTAAGCGTTTGGAGTAGCAGAATTGCGAAAAATTTGTTGTCTTCTCAACCATTTCTTGGCTTCAAACACCCATATCCCGCGAACGGATTGACCTAACCCAAAAATTCCTATTGCATCTGAAAGTAGAAACTCGCCCGATTTAACGGTGTGTGTATTTTTTCCCTAGGCCATTCTGGTTAAGCGTTTGGAGCAGCAGAATTGCGAGAAATTTTTTGCCTTCTCAACCATTTCTTGGCTTCAAACTCCCATATCTCGCGAACGGATTGACCTAACCCAAAAAGTCCTATTGCATCTGAAAGTAGAAACTAGCCCGATTACAACGGTATGTGTATTTTTTCCCTAGCACATTCTGGTCAAGCGATTGGAGCAGCAGAATTGCGAAAAATTTGTTGTCTTCTCAACCATTTCTTAGCTTCAAACTCCCTTATCTCGCGAACGGATTAACCTAACCCAAAAATTCCTATTGCATCTGAAAGTAGAAACCCGCCCGATTACAGCGGTATGTGTATTTTTTCCCTAGGCCATTCTGGTTAAGCGTTTGGAGCAGCAGAATTGCGAAAAATTTTTTGCCTTCTCAACCATTTCTTGGCTTCAAACTCCCATATCTCGCGAACGGATTGACCTAACCCAAAAAGTCCTATTGCATCAGAAAGTAGAAACTAGCCCGATTACAACGGTATGTGTATTTTTTCCCTAGCCCATTCTGGTCAAGCGTTTGGAGCAGCAGAATTGCGAAAAATTTGTTTTCTTCTCAACCATTTCTTGGCTTCAAACTCCCATATCTCGCGAAAGGATTGACCTAACCAAAAAATTCCTATTGCATCTGAAAGTAGAAACTCGCCCGATTACAACGGTATGTGTACTTTTTCCCTAGGCCATTCTGGTTAGGCGTTTGGAGCAGCAGAATTGCGAAAAATTTTTTGCCTTTTCAACCATTTCTTGGCTTCAAACTCCCATATCTCGCGAACGGATTGACCTAACTCAAAAATTCCTGTTGCGTCTGAAAGTAGAAACTCGCCCGATTACAGCGGTATGTGTATTTTTACCCTAGGCCATTCTGGTTAAGCGTTTGGAGCAGCAGAATTGCGAAAAATTTTCTGTCTTCTCAACCATTTCTTAGTTTCAAAGTCCCATATGTCGCGAACGGAATGACCAAACCCAAAAATTCCTATTGCATCTGAAAGTAGAAACTAGCCCGATTACAGGGGTATGTGTATTTTCTCCCTAGGCCATTCTGGTTAAGCGTTTGGAGCAGCAGAATTGCGAAAAGTTTGTTGTCTTCTCAACCATTTCTTAGCTTCAAACTCCCATATCTCGCGAACGGATTGACCTAACCCAAAAATTCCTGTTGCATATGAAAGTAGAAACTCGCCCGATTACAACGGTATGTGTATTTTTCCCTAGGCCATTCTGGTTAAGCGTTTGGAGCAGCAGAAGTGCGTAAAATTTGTTGTCTTCTCAACCATTTCTTAGCTTCAAACTCCCATATGTCGCGAACGGATTGACCAAACCCAAAAATTCCTGCTGCGTTTGAAAGTAGAAACTAGCCCGATTACAACGGTATGTGTATTTTCTCCCTAGGCCATTCTGGTTAAGCGTTTGGAGCAGCAGAATTGCGAAAAACTTTTTGCCTTCTCAACCATTTCTTGGCTTCAAACTCCCATATCTCGCGAACGGATTGACCTAACCCAAAAATTCCTATTGCATCTGAAAGTAGAAACTCGCCCGATTACAACGGTGTGTGTATTTTTTCCCTAGGCCATTCTGGTTAAGCGTTTGGAGCAGCAGAATTGCGAAAAATTTTTTGCCTTCTCAACCATTTCTTGGCTTCAAACTCCCATATCTCGCGAACGGATTGACCTAACCCAAAAATTCCTTATGCATCTGAAAGTAGAAACTAGCCCGATTACAGGGGTATGTGTATTTTCTCCCTAGGCCATTCTGGTTAAGCGTTTGGAGCAGCAGAATTGCGAAAAATTTGTTGTCTTCTCAACCATTTCTTGGCTTCAAACTCCCATATCTCGCGAACGGATTGACCTAACCCAAAAATTCCTATTGCATCTGAAAGTAGAAACTAGCCCGATTACAGGGGTATGTGTATTTTCTCCCTAGGCCATTCTGGTTAAGCGTTTGGAGCAGCAGAATTGCGAAAAATTTGTTGTCTTCTCAACCATTTCTTGGCTTCAAACTCCCATATCTCGCGAACGGATTGACCAAACCCAAAAATTCCTGCTGCGTTTGAAAGTAGAAACTAGCCCGATTACAACGGTATGTGTATTTTCTCCCTAGGCCATTCTGGTTAAGCGTTTGTAGCAGCAGAATTGCGAAAAATTTTTTGCCTTCTCAACCATTTCTTGGATTCAAACTCCCATATCTCGCGAACGGATTGACCTAACCCAAAAATTCCTGTAGCGTCTGAAAGAAGAAACTCGGCCGATTACTACGGTATGGGTATTTTTTCCCTAGCCCACTCTGGTCAAGCGTTTGGAGCAGCAGAATTGCGAAAAATTTGTTTTCTTCTCAACCATTTCTTGGCTTCAAACTCCCATATCTCGCGAACGGATTGACCTAACCCAAAAATTCCAATTGCATCTGAAAGTAGAAACTCGCCCGATTACAACGGTGTGTGTATTTTTTCCCTAGCCCATTCTGGTCAAGCGTTTGGAGCAGGAGAATTGCGAAAAATTTGTTGTCTTCTCAACCATTTCTTAGCTTCAAACTCCCTTATCTCGCGAACGGATTAACCTAACCCAAAAATTCCTATTGCATCTGAAAGTAGAAACCCGCCCGATTACAACGGTTTGTGTATTTTTTCCCTAGGACATTCTGGTTAAGCGTTTGGAGCAGCAGAATTGCGAAAAATTTTTTGCCTTCTCAACCATTTCTTGGCTTCAAACTCCCATATCTCGCGAACGGATTGACCTAACCCAAAAATTCCTATTGCATCTGAAAGTAGAAACTAGCCCGATTACAGGGGTATGTGTATTTTCTCCCTAGGCAATTCTGGTTAAGCGTTTGGAGCAGCAGAATTGCGAAAAATTTTTTGCCTTCTCAACCATTTCTTGGCTTCAAACTCCCATATCTCGCGAACGGATTGACCTAACCCAAAAATTCCTATTGCATCTGAAAGTAGAAACTCGCCCGATTACAACGGTGTGTGTATTTTTTCCCTAGGCCATTCTGGTTAAGCGTTTGGAGCAGCAGAATTGCGAAAAATTTTTTGCCTTCTCAACCATTTCTTGGCTTCAAACTCCCATATCTAGCGAACGGATTGACCTAACCCAAAAATTCCTATTGCATCTGAAAGTAGAAACTCGCCCGATTACAGCGGTATGTGTATTTTTTCCCTAGGCCATTCTGGTTGAGCGTTTGGAGCAGCAGAATTGCGAAAAGTTTATTGCCTTCTCAACCATTTCTTGGCTTCAAACTCCCATATCTCGCGAACGGATTGACCTAACCCAAAAATTCCTGTAGCGTCTGAAAGTAGAAACTCGGCCGATTACTACGGTATGTGTATTTTTTCCCTAGCCCACTCTGGTCAAGCGTTTGGAGCAGCAGAATTGCGAAAAATTTGTTTTCTTCTCAACCATTTCTTGGCTTCAAACTCCCATATCTCGCGAACGGATTGACCTAACCCAAAAATTCCAATTGCATCTGAAAGTAGAAACTCGCCCGATTACAACTGTGTGTGCATTTTTTCCCTAGCCCATTCTGCTCAAGCGTTTGGAGCAGCAGAATTGCGAAAAATTTGTTGTCTTCTCAACCATTTCTTAGCTTCAAACTCCCTTATCTCGCGAACGGATTAACCTAACCCAAAAATTCCTATTGCATCTGAAAGTAGAAACCCGCCCGATTACAACGGTTTGTGTATTTTTTCCCTAGGCCATTCTGGTTAAGCGTTTGGAGCAGCTGAATTGCGAAAAATTTTTTGCCTTCTCTCTTGGCTTCAAACTCCCATATCTCGCGAACGGATTGACCTAACCCAAAAATTCCTATTGCATCTGAAAGTAGAAACTAGCCCGATTACAGGGGTATGTGTATTTTCTCCCTAGGCCATTCTGGTTAAGCGTTTGGAGCAGCAGAATTGCGAAAAATTTTTTGCCTTCTCAACCATTTCTTGGCTTCAAACTCCCATATCTCGCGAACGGATTGACCTAACCCAAAAATTCCTATTGCATCTGAAAGTAGAAACTCGCCCGATTACAACGGTGTGTGTATTTTTTCCCTAGGCCATTCTGGTTAAGCGTTTGGAGCAGCAGAATTGCGAAAAATTTTTTGCCTTCTCAACATTTCTTAGCTTCAAACTCCCATATGTCGCGAACGGATTGACCAAACCCAAAAATTCCTGCTGCGTTTGAAAGTAGAAACTAGCCCGATTACAACGGTATGTGATTTTCTCCCTAGGCCATTCTGGTTAAGCGTTTGGAGCAGCAGAACTGCGAAAATTTTTTGCCTTCTCAACCATTTCTTGGCTTCAAACTCCCATATCTCGCGAACGGATTGACCTAACCCAAAAATTCCTATTGCATCTGAAAGTAGAAACTCGCCCGATTACAACGGTGTGTGTATTTTTTCCCTAGGCCATTCTGGTTAAGCGTTGGAGCAGCAGAATTGCGAAAAATTTTTGCCTTCTCAACCATTTCTTGGCTTCAAACTCCCATATCTCGCGAACGGATTGACCTAACCCAAAAATTCCTATTGCATCTGAAAGTAGAAACTCGCCCGATTACAACGGTGTGTGTATTTTTTCCCTAGGCCATTCTGGTTAAGCGTTTGGAGCAGCAGAATTGCGAAAAATTTTTTGCCTTCTCAACCATTTCTTGGCTTCAAACTCCCATATCTCGCGAACGGATTGACCTAACCCAAAAATTCCTTATGCATCTGAAAGTAGAAACTAGCCCGATTACAGGGGTATGTGTATTTTCTCCCTAGGCCATTCTGGTTAAGCGTTTGGAGCAGCAGAATTGCGAAAAATTTGTTGTCTTCTCAACCATTTCTTGGCTTCAAACTCCCATATCTCGCGAACGGATTGACCTAACCCAAAAATTCCTATTGCATCTGAAAGTAGAAACTAGCCCGATTACAGGGGTATGTGTATTTTCTCCTAGGCATTCTGGTTAAGCGTTTGGAGCAGCAGAATTGCGAAAAATTTGTTGTCTTCTCCACCATTTCTTGGCTTCAAACTCCATATCTCGCGAACGGATTGACCAAACCCAAAAATTCCTGCTGCGTTTGAAAGTAGAAAACTAGCCCGATACAACGGTATGTGTATTTTCTCCCTAGGCCATTCTGGTTAAGCGTTTGGAGCAGCAGAATTGCGAAAAATTTTTTTGCCTCTCAACCATTCTTGGATTCAAACTCCCATATCTCGCGAACGGATTGACCTAACCCAAAAATTCCTGTAGCGTCTGAAAGAAGAAACTCGGCCGATTACTACGGTATGTGTATTTTTTTCCCTAGCCCACTCTGGTCAAGCGTTTGGAGCAGCAGAATTGCGAAAATTTGTTTTCTTCTCAACCATTTCTTGGCTTCAAACTCATATCTCGCGAACGGATTGACCTAACCCAAAAATTCCAATTGCATCTGAAAGTAGAAACTCGCCCGATTACAACGGTGTGTGTATTTTTTCCCTAGCCCATTCTGGTCAAGCGTTTGGAGCAGCAGAATTGCGAAAAAATTTTTTGCCTTCTCAACCATTTCTTGGCTTCAAACTCCCATATCTCGCGAACGGATTGACCTAACCCAAAAATTCCTATTGCATCTGAAAGTAGAAACTCGCCCGATTACAACGGTGTGTGTATTTTTTTCCCTAGGCCATTCTGGTTAAGCGTTTGGAGCATGCAGAATTGCGAAAAATTTTTTGCCTTCTCAACCATTTCTTGGCTTCAACTCCCATATCTAGCGAACGGATTGACCTAACCCAAAAATTCCTATTGCATCTGAAAGTAGAAACTCGCCCGATTACAGCGGTATGTGTATTTTTTCCCTAGGCCATTCTGGTTGAGCGTTTGAGCAGCAGAATTGCGAAAAGTTTATTGCCTTCTCAACCATTTCTTGGCTTCAAACTCCCATATCTCTGCGAACGGATTGACCTAACCCAAAAATTCCTGTAGCGTCTGAAAGTAGAAACTCGGCCGATTACTACGGTATGTGTATTTTTTCCCTAGCCACTCTGGTCAAGCGTTTGAGCAGCAGAATTGCGAAAAATTTGTTTTCTTCTCAACCATTTTCTTGGCTTCAAACTCCCATATCTCGCGAACGGATTGACCTAACCCAAAAATTCCAATTGCATCTGAAAGTAGAAACTCGCCCGATTGCAACTGTGTGTGTATTTTTTCCCTAGCCCATTCTGGTCAGCGTTTGGAGCAGCAGAATGCGAAAAATTTGTTGTCTTCTCAACCATTTCTTAGCTTCAAACTCCCTTATCTCGCGAACGGATTAACCTAACCCAAAAATTCCTATTGCATCTGAAAGTAGAAACCCGCCCGATTACAACGGTTTGTGTATTTTTTCCCTAGGCCATTCTGGTTAAGCGTTTGGAGCAGCTGAATTGCGAAAAATTTTTTGCCTTCTCAACCATTTCTGGCTTCAAACTCCCATATCTCGCGAACGGATTGACCTAACCCAAAAATTCCTATTGCATCTGAAAGTAGAAACTAGCCCGATTACAGGGGTATGTGTATTTCTCCCTAGGCCATTCTGGTTAAGCGTTTTGGAGCAGCAGAATTGCGAAAATTTTTTGCCTTCTCAACCATTTCCTTGGCTTCAAACTCCCATATCTCGCGAACGGATTGACCTAACCCAAAAATTCCTATTGCATCTGAAAGTAGAAACTCGCCGATTACAACGGTGTGTGTATTTTTTCCCTAGGCCATTCTGGTTAAGCGTTTGGAGCAGCAGAATTGCGAAAAATTTTTTGCCTCTCAACCATTTCTTGGCTTCAAACTCCCATATCTCGCGAACGGATTGACCTAACCCAAAAATTCCTTATGCATCTGAAAGTAGAAACTAGCCCGATTACAGGGGTATGTGTATTTTCTCCCTAGGCCATTCTGGTTAAGCGTTTGGAGCAGCAGAATTGCGAAAAATTTGTTGTCTCTCAACCATTTCTTGGCTTCAACTCCCATATCTCGCGAACGGATTGACCTACCCAAAAATTCCTATTGCATCTGAAAGTAGAAACTAGCCCGATTACAGGGGTATGTGTATTTTCTCCCTAGGCCATTCTGGTT